>NC_057738.1:35376926-35392959 GCF_004010195.1 Chiloscyllium plagiosum
AGAGGATGTTCACTTGAATGATTCCAGAGACAAACGAAGAACAGGGGCCCATTTGGGCTCTGCTGACGCCTCAGCTAATTATATGGGCATATGATTGAAAAATGTACAGACCTGTATAAAAATGATAAATTCTGATCTCTGTATGTACATGTTTACATATGTATGGCATGACCAACTGTACAGACCATCAAATTATTTTATGAATAAAGTATATTTTTAAAATAGAAAAAAGATTCCAGAGACCCAATGCCACCCTCACCCTGATGGCCACCTTTGTGTGTGGCTGCATCAAGCTGTGCGTGGATCCCCGGTACACAAACATCAAGTGTCACTACGTACTGAGGTTCTACCTGTCCCCGGTGTTGCGAAGGATGGGCCTGGCCTCGCTGCCGCGGAACGCTCCGAGTAGTTGGACCGTTCCATACCACCCGTCCTTCGTGGAGAAATTTATCAAGAAAAACACCTTTGACCACAAGTCCATCAGGAAGTGGTCAGCACGTAGTGTCCCTGAGACCCTTCGGGAAAAGGAGAGGGCGGATCCTATCGAGCGGTTCCCTGAGCAGACTGTCAAAGCCATTTGGCAGAATGCCTCATCGCCAGAACTTTCCAACAAGCACCAAGACATGGCTTGGCTGGTGGTGAGAAGGGCTCTGCCTGTGAGATCCTTTATGCACGCCCGGACTCTCAGCCACACCGCACGCTGCCCTCGAAGCTGCTGCGGGGGGGATGAGACTGTCACACACCTCCTTCTGGAATGTGCCTACACAGAAGAAGTCTGGAGAGGAATGCAGTGGTGTTTGTCGAGGTTCGTCCGAGCAGCGCCGTGCCGCGGGACTCCGTGCTCTACGGCCTGTTCCCCGGGACGCACACCGAGACAAACATCAACTGTGCCTGGAGGATCATCAACTCGGTGAAGGACGCTCTCTGGGTGGTCCGAAACCTGCTGATCTTCCAGCTGAAGGAGTTGACCCCGACTGAGTGCTGCAGACTGGCACATTCCAAGGTCCAGGACTACGTGTTGAGGGACGCGCTGAAGCTTGGGGCAGCTGCCGCCAAGGCGCGGTGGGGTAAGACCACTGTGTAACATCTGCCTGTCTAAAGAAGAACAGGGGGCCCACGCAGTCGTTTGGGCTCTGCTGAAGCCTCAGCTAAAAATGTAATTGTATAGACCTGTAAATAGGAATGACTACTCTGTTTTCGGTATGCAAACAAATGGAATGTTTACATATGTATGGCATGTCCAGTTGTACAGATCACCAAAGTATTTTATGAATAAAGTATATTTTTGAAATAAAAAAAAATTCCAGAGATCAGGGATCTGTCTTCTGAAGAGAGATTGAGCAGTTTAGGCCTATACTGTCTGGAGTTTAGAAGAATGAGGAATCTAATTGAGGAATGTAAGATACTAAATGAGATTGACAACATAGACATAAAGAAGATGTTAAACAGAAGCAGAAATTGCTACAGAAACTCAACAGGCTTGACAGCAGCCATGGGGAGAAAGCAGAGTTAATGTTTCGGGTCCAGTGACATTTCCTCAGAAAAGGTTTCCGGCATCTGCAGGGTTTTTTTATAGTGAGGATGTTTCCCCAAGTGGGGCAATGTACAACAAGGTCAGAGGTTTAGGATAAGGGGTGGCAGATTTAAAATAGAGATGAGGGGAAATTACTTCTCTCAAACAGTCATGAATCTGTGAAATTCACTCCCCCAGAGTGCTGTGGATGTCAGGACATCAGTATCTTAGTGCAACGGGTCAGTGTGATTGGTTGGTGGTCTGAGACCATCCTATGGTGAAGTCCTCTGCACTTTTTGGGTGGTTCAGTGGTTAGCACTGCTGCCTCACAGTGCCAGGGACCTGGGTTCAATTCCATCTTTGGTGTCTGCGTGGGTTTGCTCTGGATGCTCTGGTTTCATCCCACAGTCCAACGATATGCAGGATTGCCTATAGTATCTAGGGATGTGCAGGCTCGGTGGATTAACCATGGGAAATATAAGGGTGGGTCTGGGTGGGATTCTATTCGGAGGGTTGGTATGAGCTTAATGGGCAGAATGGCCCGCTTCCACACTGTGAGGATTCAGTGATTGAGTAAATTTAAGGAGGTAGACAGATTATTAATCAGTATAGAGTTGAACGGTTATGGAGAGCAGGCAGGAAAATGGAATTGAGGTTGAGATGAGATCAGCCATGGATTGTGTTAAATAGCTCTCTAACAATTTCTGTTTTCACATCCTCTCTACATTTACTTGGTCAAACCCCTTTAGCATATTATACACCTCAATGAGATCTCCTCTCATTATTTTAAATTCCAAAGTTAAAAATCACACAACACCAGATTAGAGTCCAACAGGTTTATTTGGAAGCACTAGCTTTCAGAGCACTGCTCCTTCATCAGATAACTGCCTGATGAAGGAGCAGCGCTCCGAAAGCTAGTGCTTCCAAATAAACCTGTTGGACCATAACCTGGTGCTGTGTGATTTTTAACTTTGTCCACCCTAGTCCAACACCGGCATCTCCAGATCATTCTAAGCTTCACGCAGTATTAGGTCTTAATTACTCCATCTCTATTCACAAGACAAACCCCATACCTTTGGAATGGATGGGACTGAACTGTCTACTCCTGGTCCTAGCTCTAATTTTTTTCTCTGTAAGAGGTTTCTCACTTCATACCTTAAGGGTTCCCTCTAGTGGGATCTTTGATAAAAAAAAACACAGATGAGTTGCTGAAATCTCCTCTCTACACCATGGCTGACACTACTCCAGTCCGGAATAACCACGTCTTTGATGAGGAGGCAGTGGAGAGAGTTCTGTCTGCAGGGATCCCAGGGTTTCCTCAAGACCCGGGGCAACCTTTCACCGTCAGACAGTACAGGTAACACTCAGAATTCAGGGTCAGGCGGTTACCATTTCATTGCTGTGTGTGGCCCGGGTTTGCAGTGGCCCAGAGTCGAGAGCGCAGGAGTGATCTGTTCTGTGACCAGTGAAAGATCCCAGGGTCTCTCTGAGATCCCAGGGGTCTCTCCAGTCTCAGGAACTGCAGAACCAAAGTGAGATTTTGGGAAAAACCCTCATTGACCCCAGAGCTTCACTCTCTGCTGCTGTTGCTGCTGCTGCAAACAATGGAGATTTTAAGAAATCGGAGGAACAATATGCCAATTTACTAAAATCTAGAATCGTTGATTCCCTGGTTGTGGCAGGGAGAGGATAAAGCAACAACATGTTGCTCCAACATATTCAAATGTTTACAAGGCAGGAATGTAGCAAAGCCTGGCTACATTTGGAAGGTTGATCACGTGACACGGTCACGTGACACACAGGTATTCGCAATTTAAAGGTCAACAGAAGTTTTTAACATGAATTCTGTTTTTCAGTTCTATAACTAGATTAGTGAATCCCAGTGCTAAATTTGTTTTGAAAATGTTTTATTAGTTTGTGTCAGTACTGTGCTTCTATAGAGGCTGCTTGCCTCACAAATTCATGTACTACCAACAATTACTAACTTTCAACATCTGACATGAAAGTTTGTTCTTGCTGGTTGACAGTTTGGAGGGATATAGGCTGGGTGCTGGCAGGTGGGACTAGATTGGGTTGAGATATCTGGTCGGTATGGACAGATTGGACAAAGGGTCTGTTTCTGTGCTGTACATCTCTATGACTCTATCTGATAGATAGATATTTTATACGGTACCCTATTGTATTCCAACTTTCATACAATCAATTTATGAACGTACTCAGGAAGCGAATCTGTTTGTAATCTGTGGAATGTCTGTAGTCACTTGTTATTTCAAACAGAGGGAACAACCAGTAATACTGGGAAATGAATGTACTGGTCATACTGGAGCACTGTGCCCGAAACGTCGATTTTACTGCTCCTCGGATGCTGCCTGAACTGCTGTGCTACTCCAGCACCACTAATTCAAAATCTGGTTTCCAGCATCTGCAGTCATTGTTTTTACCCACTGTTCTGACATATCCAAGTTGTATGCATCAGTCACAAGTTTTACTGTTTCCACCTCCCCCCGGCAGTTCTGTGATTTAAAAGTTATGTTTGAATGAGGAACCGCCCACCTTATTCATGATTGCATTTTTCTGTACAAAAAGGTTAGTTTGCCAAAGACATACCTGTTCAGCTTTGTTGTAATGTTTCCATGTATTTTGTTATGGTCTATGGCTGTGTATTGGTTACATCCAGTGATTTGATGGAATCAGCAAATTTGGAAAATGTGCTTCCAGTGCCCCAGCCTAAATGGCTAAGATGGATGAAGGGCTGGAGGATGGACATTTGAGTATGTCAACAACAACTTACATTGATATGGTGTTTTTATGTAGTAAAACACTCCATGTTCCCTTGGAGATTCAAAGTTAACCAAGCTTCCGCAATGTAACATTTAATTTATTGTTACTTTATTAATTTGACATTAATTCAGCTTTCAAATGTCCTGCAGCAGGTTTGACACTATTCTGTGGCTGCAAAACGTGGGAGTAGAGGTGGCATGAAATTTAATGACCACTGGCAGTTCAGGATCAGGGTTTTCTCCAGAGTTTTTCATGTTATGTTGATCTATAATACATAATGTGAATAATTGTGGAACAATGCCTCCAGCAGATAGCGAGTTCAGGCAGCTAAACAGAACCTCTCTAAAGGAAAGGATGCCTTTGTAAGAAAGAGACTTTACAGAGGGAAAGTCACTTCAATAATTTACTCAACAAGATATGAATTACACATGTTTAGTCGGTTCTGATATAACGTGATAATTCCATTTTCATGCGATTTCACATTAAGAAAATCATGCAATAGCCACGCCATTTACACTAATGTGACCAGAATTGTATTATAGCCAATACAGGTAAAGAAAGTTCACATTCTGCAAACAACAGTCTAAATTCTTCAATTGCGTTGAAAAAAGTGTTCGAGCAGAACTGATTTTAATTTGTTTTTCAACTTAAATGTTGTTTTCCCAATATATTTGTAGCGCCCTGATGGAATAAAATAATCCTGCCTCATGGTCTTTGGGCCGTCTGTGTACTGAAATCTTGTTAAAATTACTGAACGTTCCAATGCTGTTTTATTGCTGGTTTGCTTTTGTTGGCATCTGATGTAGATGATATTGGAACATAACAGTGTGAAGAGAGCAGGCTGTATGGCATTCTCAGACCGGCCTTTGATGTCAAATGAGCTTCATGGATCCCATCATGGTTGGACGTTCCACTGCACCATTCCTTAAATAGTGTTAAACAGCCAACTTTAAAATTATCGGTAGCATGTTTTTAAAACAAGTCAAACACAAGATGATGTTCTAGCCATCATTTCCCTGGTCCTTTGAAACAAATGCAAAGATAATCAGGGGCTAGTGAACTCCCAGATAATAAACTCTGTATTTAATGGCAGGTATGTGCTAATTTCACTCAGTGGTGTCAGGTGTTACTCTATAAGACCACTCAGGATCAGAATGTTACAGGTTCAAGTGGCAAATAATCCATGCTAATACTCCCTGAACTGCACCGAGGGAGTATTTTAGATGAAATGTCAGTTGCTTTCTCAGGCCACTGTCAAACACTTTATTGAAGAGTTGCTATTGGGGTTTCTCTGGTGTCCTGGCCAGTATTGATCCCTTGACCTTTATTACTAATATAGTGTTGCATATTGGGGTAAACTCTCCTGCTTAATTTAAAAACCAGCAGCACAGAAAAGATTTATCCCTTGCAGTAATCTGTGAAAATTCAATAGTCCAAGAACTAGTTAAGTAAAAATTAACAACTTTATTTCTTAAAATTTAATAGAGAATAATTAACTAACAACTATTTACAATTCTTTACTCTAACCTATCTTTAACCTCCCTTCTATAATACTAGTCTGATAAAACTCATGATTACAATTTACAAAACAAAACTTCTTGTCTCAAAACCAGGCAGTTTTCAGTTTTCTCTGTATTCCTGTCTTCTTTTCTTCTTGCGGATTCTGCTTCAGAAGTTACTGTTTGATAAAGGTACCTTTAAGAGAGCTATTTTCTGGGCAGCGTGCAGATGTTGTTGGCTTGGCAGTTCTCCTCCCAACTGTTCGATTTTTCCCGGACTTTTACCCCCAAATCATCGGATTGTGTCATTGGCTTTTAAGATTGTCAATATACTAAATTCAAACTGGATTAGAGTTTGGTACTTTTCAGGGTATAATTTAAACTGATTGGCCTAATTTGAATCTGTTTTGTCGTCTCCAGGCAACCAGCTAATTGAGTTGTTTGACCAAATGTTACATTATATTTCTTTTCAGAACACTTGATTCTGTCAGGTAGTTGTGTTGCTTTTAACTCTCTCAAAAGTACAGTAACACCCACATAACAATTGCATCAGAAATTCCAACAACCAGGATAATTGTTTCTGTAGGGTAGGGCAGAGTTGCAACCATGTGGAAATCCCAAATCTGGAAATTGTCCAGGAAATTACCAGTCATCTGGAATTGGAGAATTGGGAATGTTTAGTCTCAAAGGTCTAGCAATTACCCAGGCAAAGTTACTGAATTATAAACATTCTCTAGCTCCTGGGTAACTAGTAAATTGAACACTCAACTCCCCCCTGACATGGAGAAAGTGATGACTGCAGGTGCTGGGGAGATCATCGTCGAAGAGTATGGTGCTGGGAAGCACAGCAGGTCAGGCAGCATCTGAGGAGCAGGAGAATCGATTTTTCGAGCATAAGCTCTTCATCTAGAATGATCATTTTAAGCACCACACTTTTTGATTCCCCAATGTGGGAGTTGACACCCTCCCTGACCCTGCAGTAATAGACCTGGCCTCTTGACCTACCCTTTGCTGTCACCCTACACCCGCACTTACCTTACGTGTTCACTGATTCTAAGTAGTGTAGCTGTTGAAGTGGCTTGAGAATATTTAAACGGAAGGATATGGCCTGTTTGTTGGTGTGCAAAAGGTTACGGTTTCTACAGTTCCTTGGCTCTGCTAGTTGCGATATTTCCTGGATTGGTCTCCACAGGTTTGTTAAGGCAGCTGAACAAATTACACTTTTGTCCCAGGTTGGAAAATTTAGAGTGTTATCCAGTACCTATATCATTGCTGACTATGGGAGCGCACTGTGCACAGATTGGCTGCTGTGTTTTCTGCATTACACATGAGAAGCGCTTCATTAGCTGTACGACATTTTGAGATATTGTTATGCAAGCATGTCTTCTTTTACCCTGGAAGGAATAGTTTGTTGAAAACACACAATTAAAATCAGTCAGATTGACTGTCAGAACTTCAAATTGTGAAATTTGAACAACAACTTCTTGAATTCATCTCACTTTTTTCAGATCAATAGGTGTGCTCACGGGTACCTGCATAGGTCCCAGTAATGCCTGTCTCTTTTGGGGGTACGTGGAACATTCCTACTTCGAGTTCCTTCCTGCAACTCTTTTTCCAGTTCATTGAGGTTATCATCGACGCTGTTTCCCTCACTCGTCTGGAATTGGAAAAATGTGTTCATTTTGCTTCCCTGCACTTTCCTTCACCTGGTCCATTTCTAACTCCTTACCCTCACCTCCGCCTTCCTCGACATCTGTTTCCACTTCTGGGGAAAGGCTGGCCACCGATATCTGCTATAAGCCCATTGACTCCCATGGTTTTCTGCTCAAGGGACAATGCAGCCTTCAGAACTCAATGTTAGGGTCTGAGCACCTTTGCCCATGTCCTTTCCCCAGCCCCACACCCCAGAACCTGTCATCACAGATTTCCGTCAGCACAGCCAACCCATTTGCATTCACTTATGGTCCCCATGGGTTCTCTTTCCTCTGGGTTACCATTAACTATTGCTTGCTTGTCTTTCTCTCCCTCTGAGCTCTATCTTCATTATCCTCCCACTCCTTTATACCCTCCATCCCCTTTCCTCAGTACACTGCTAGTTCTGATGAAGCATCACTAGACCCGAAACATGGACTGTGCTTTTTCTCCACAGATGCTGCCAGACCTGCTGAATTTCTCCAGCAATTTTGGTTCTTGGCTCAAATAGTCAGACATTGCTTAAGTACTTTGACAATTGGAGACAACGAGAGAAACATTTCATTGTCACAAAATTAATTGTCACCTCCCCCCGCCCCACCCAATACCATTGTAGATTAGATTACTTACAGTGTGGAAACAGGCCCTTCGGCCCAACAAGTCCACACTGACCCGCCGAAGTGCACCCACTCAGACCCATTCCCCTATGTTTACCCCTGCACCTAACACTACGGGCAATTTAGCATGGCCAATTCACCTGACCCGCACATCTTTGAACTGTGGGAGGAAACTGGAGCAAACCCACACAGACATGGGGAGAATGTGCAAACTCCACACAGGCAGTTGCCTGAGGCAGGAATTGAACCCGGGTCTCTGGTGCAGTGAGGCAGCAGTGCTAACCACTGTGCCACCGTGCCGCCCGCAAATTAAAAACAAATTAAAAATGATAAATTAAAAACCTCCAGACTGGAGTAATGTATGTGTTCCTAATATTAGTTCCTGTTGTGTTCTGCGCTAGATGGGGACAGTCCAACCCAACATTCCGTTTACAGAAGGGAGACAAAGAGTATGTGCTGAGGAAGAGACCCCCTGGGACACTCCTGAAAGGAGCACATCAGGTACAGCAATGAAGGGAAACGGAAAAACTGGGCTTTCTGAACGGGATGTTCACTCTTGCTTTGCACTGTGATCATTAGAAAGAGATACTGATAGTACTTACAATGATCACAATCTTGTCACAGGAACTCAAGTACTGCCGTTAACTCTGGTTTAAGACAATGCAAGTGATTTTAATCTGAGAAAGGGGATAAAAAGATGGTGGTGCTATCCAAGTGCCAACTGTGACCGGGCACTGGTTGGTATCAGCCTTCCTTATTTGTCAGCTGCAGCTCAATTACATTGAATTGAATTGAATTGAATTTATTGTCATGTACCGAAGCACCATGAAAAGCTTTGTCTTGCAAGCGACACAGGCAGATCCCAGAGTTAAGTAGCATGGATAAGTAAGTAATAGATAAACAGCGGCAAAAACAAAAACACAGGTACAGGCCAATGTTAAGAGTTTTTGAGTCCAGTCAATATTCTAACAACAGTAGGGTAGAAACTGTTGCGAAATCGGCTGGTCTGGGTGTTCAGGATTCTGTACCATCTCCCTGATGGTTGAGGTTGTGGAAAAGCATTGTCAGGGTGGGATAGATCTTTGAGAATGCTGGAAGCCTTTCCTTGACAGTGGGCCTGGTGGATGGATTCTCGAGATGAGAGGTTGGCCTTTGTGATTGTCCGGGCTGAGTTCACCACTCTCTGTAACTGTCTCCAATCTTGACTGGTACAGTTGCCATACCAGGAAGTGACACAACCAGACAGAATGCTCTCGATGGCGCACCTCTAAAAGTTGGCAGGGGTATTCGCCGTCATGCCGAATTTCTTCAGCTGCCTGAGGAAGAAGAGACGTTGTTGGGCCTTTGTAACCAGCGCATTCACATGAAGAGTCCAAGAAAGCTTGTTGTGGATGACCACTCCCAGGAGCTTGACACTCTCCACTTGTTCCACCTCTGTGCTATTAACGTCTGGGGGCGGGGGGCATGAGTAACATCCCACCAAAAGTCAATAATGAGTTCCTTGGATTTGCTGGCATTGAGAGCTAGGTTGTTCTCAGTGCACCATTTTTCCAGATCTTCCACCTCCCGTCGTTAATCTGGTTTGTCCCCATCTGAGATTCGACTGACTATGGTATTGTCATCAGTGAACTTGTAAATGGCATTAGTCTGGTATTTCGCGACGCAGTCATGGGTATACAGTGAGTATAGTAGGGGGCTGAGTACACACCTCCTGGGGGGGCTCCAGTGTTGAGTGTTAGTGGCAATGAAATATTGTCCCCAATCTTCACTGATTGTGGCCTGTGGGTCAGGAAATCAGGATCCAGTTGCAGAGAGTGGGACTTAGTCCGAGATCACTAAGTTTAGTAATCAGTCTCGAGGGGATAATAGTGTTGAACTGTAATCAATGCGTAGGAATCTTACATGCTATTCTTGGTGTCAAGATGTTCCAGGGAGGAGTGAAGGGCAAATGACATGGCATCTGGCGTGGATCTGTTGGTCCGATAGGCAAATTGGAGTGGGTCAAGAATGGGGGGGAGGCTGGAGTTGATTAATGCCATGACCAGCCTTTCAAAGCACTTCATGACCACCCAAGTTAAGGCCACTGGGCGGTAGTCAGTTTTGTGGCTAAGTCAGAAATTTGAGAGTCAGGTCCTGCCCCAGAGCTCAAGCAGAAAATCCCAAGTGACTGAGACACTGCAGTACCTTGATGGAGAGCAGGGTAGCCTGGGCAATATTTATCCTCAAATCACTAGCACTCATTCTCACTGTTAACACTTTTGGTGTTTGTGAGAGCTTGCTGTGTGCAACTTGGCTGCCATCTTTCCTATAACAGTAACAATACTTCCAAAGTACTTTATACTTGTTCTTATTGCTGGGGTATCCTAAAATGAAAGATACCTTTATAGATCAGAGCATTGAGCATAGGATTTGGGGGGAGGGGTCATGTTGTGGCAATACAGGACACTGTTGAGGCCACTTTTGGAAAATTGTCTGTAATTCTGGTCTCCCTGCTATCGGAAGGATGTTGTGAAACTTGAAATAGTTTAGAAAAAGATTTATAAGTGCGTTGCCAGGATTGGAGTGTTTGAGCTACAGGGAGAGGCTGAATAGACTGGGGCTGTTTTCCCTGGAGCATCAGAGGCTGAGGGGTGACCTTATCGAGGTTTATAAAATCGTAAGGGACATGGATAGGGTGAATAGACAAGGTCTTTCCCCCAGGGTAGTGGAGTCCAGAACTAGAAGGCATAGGTTTAAGAGGGGAAAGATTTAAAAGGGACCTGAGGGGCAACTTTTTCACACAGACGGTGGTGTGTGTATGGAATGAGCTGCCAGAGGAGGTGGTGGAGGCTGGTACAATTACAGCATTTAAAAGGCATGTGAATGGGTATATGAACGGGAAGGGTTTAGAGGGATATGGGCCAATTGGGACTAGATTAATGTAGAGTATCTGGTCAGCATGGACGAATTGGATCAAAGGCTCTGTTCTGTGCTGTATATTTCTGGCTTGCATTTATAAAGCTCCTATGACAACCACAGTCTCTTCTCAGCCAATGTAGTACTTTCGTAGTACATGTTATAAAGCAGGCAACACATGTTTGATGCAGAGTGCTGTCCTTTTAGCTATTTGCACTGGAATTAAGAATGAGGCTCTCATACAGAACTATTAAATGTAAACAGGACTAGACAGGATAAATGCAAGAAGGATGTTCCCAATCACCAGGGAATCCAGACCCAGAGGTCACAGTCTAAGAATATGGGGTAGGCCATTTAGGATTGAGGTGAGGAGAAATGTCTTCACCCAAAGAGAATCATGGAAACCCTGCAAAGTGGAAGCAAGCCATTCAACCCAATGGGTCCACAACCGACCCTCCATAGAGCATTGCACCCAGACCCACCCTCTATTCTTCCCTTGTAACCCTGCATTCACCATGGCTAAGCCATCTACACAACACATACCTGGACACAACGGAGTAATCTTGCATGGCCAACCCACCCTGACCTGCACATCTTTGGAATGTTGGAGGAAACTGGACCACCTGGAGGAAACCCACGCAGACACGGGGAGAATGTCAAACTCCACACAGACAGTCGCCCGAGGCTGGAATTGAATCCAGGTCCTTGGCAATGTGAGGCAGCAGTGCTGTGTGGAATTCTCTGCCAAAAGATTGAATATTTAAGAAAGAGGTAGATCTAGTTCTTAGGGCTAAAAGGATGAAAGAGTTGTGGGTTGGATGATCAGCCACGGTCTTAAACAGTTGCCACGATCATATTGGATTGCAGAGTGGGCTCCAAAGGTCAATTGGTCTGTTCTGATATAAACTAATTGTTCCTGTCTAGTGGAGAGAAATGCCTATGGTCTCATGGATATTGATAATTACCACTTATTGATGTAATCTTTGTATGGTATGATCTGACTGTACTGCACGCAAAACAAAGAGCTTTCATGGTACGTGTGACAATAATAAATCAAATCAAATAAAGAATGACTATAAATAAAGTTGCTTCAATAAAGGGTGTGAGGGAAGGAGAAACACCCAGAGACTGTTTTTGTTTCTCTTTTTCAGGTGGCTAGAGAATACCGGGTGCAAAAGGCATTATTTGAGGTGGGATTTCCTGTACCGAAGCCATTGATGTTTGTAGATGACCATTCCATTGTTGGCACTGACTTCTATGTGATGGAGTGTGTGCAGGTACGTTATGTGCATTTATGAGAAAACTTTTACAGTTCAGCAGATGTTTAAATAATTTAAGTATGCTTTTTAATTCCGGTGTTTTGGTCTGTGCCCACGATGGGAAAAGCAGAGTGAATAGTCTCTGAATAATTCCTTCCCTAATTCCGACGGTGCGGAGGTGATTTGCCATACTGGTACTAGGGATGACAGACTTCTGTGTTGTGGGGAGTCGGGATAAACAGACATGTTCCTCTTGGAGCAGAGAAGCTGAAAGGAAAGTTCAATCCCGAAGGGTTTTGAAAGGGAATGCAGAAGAGTACAACACATGAACAGGCCCTTTGGCCCACAATGTCTGTGCTGACCATGATGTCATTCTAACCTAATCCCATCTGTCTCTATATGGGCTCTCTAGTTCAGAGTTCATGATCAGGTCAGGACTTCTAGCATCATGAACCAACTGGGGTCCCTCCCCATTTTTAGGTAAAGTTAGACCAAAATTGACGGGCCCAGGTCGGATTGTGGAACTGAGCAGGAGGTTACTGGGGATGTAGACCAACTGAGCAATTCCTTAGATAGAGACAAACTGTTTTCACATGTCATTAAGCTGGCAAAGGAGCTGAGGCTTGGGGTGGAGGAAGATGCACAATGTCTTTGTATAGTGAGTTGTTACAATCTGGAACATGCGCTGCCTGAAATAACGGCAAAACAAATTCAATTATAAAGACCATAAGATATAGGAGGAGAATTAGACCATTCGGCCCATCGAGTCAGCTGTGCCATTCAATCATGGCTGATATGTTTCTGAACTCCATTCTGCCTTCTTCCAATAACCCTTATCTCTTTACCAATCAAGAACCTATCTATTGGTCTTAACACACTCAATGCCTTGACCTTTGCAACAATTAATTCTGTAGATTCACAACCATCTGGCTGAAGAAATTCTTCCTCATATCAGTTATAAAAGGGTTATCCATTCTCTCCTTATCCTCTCTATCCAGGCCTGTCAGTATTCTGTAAGTTTCACTCAGATGCCCCCATATTTTTCTAAACCCTACTGAGTACAAACCCAGAGTCCTTAACTGCTTCTCGTATGACAAGCCCTGTCTCCCCAGAATCATCCTTGTGAACCTCCTCAGAGTCTTATACAGTCTCAGCAGTACATCTCTGCGCTTGTAATCTAACCCTCTCGAAATAAATGTGTTCCTAACAGCCAACTGAACCTGTAAGTTAGTCTTGACAATCCTGAACTAGGACTCTCAAGTCCTTTTGTGCTTCAGATTTCCAAAAAGACTGTTTAAAAATATTCTACATTTCTATTCTTCCTACCAAAGTGCGTTACCTCACATTTTTCCCACATTGTATTCTATCTACCATTTCTGCTGACTCTCCTAGCCTGTCACCCTTCTATAGGAAGGATGTTGTTAAACTTGGTGCAGAAAAGGTTTACAAGGGTGGAGGAATTGAGTTATGGAGAAAGGCTGAACAGGCTGGGGCTGTTTTCCCTGGAGCTTCAGAGACTGAGGGGTGACCTTACAGAGGTTTATAAAATTATCAGGGGCACGGATAGGATAAATAGACAAGGCCTTTCTCTCAGGGTGGGGAAAGTTCAGATCCAGAGGGCATGGTTGAGAGGAGAAAGATTTAAAAAGGACCTGAAGGGTAACCTTTTCACGCAGACGGTGGTGGGTGTATGGAATGAGCTGCTACAGGAAGTGGTGGAGGCTGGTACAATTACAACATTTAAAAGGTGTCTGGATGGGTATATGAATAGAAAAGGTTTAATGGGTTAAACCAAATGCTGGCAAATGGGAATAGGTCAGATTGGGATGTCTGGCTGGCGCTGATGGGTTGGACCGAAGGGTCAAGTGCTTTTACAACCAGCCTTTCCTCAACACTACCTGTCCCTCCACCCATCTTCAAGTCACCTGCAAACTTAGCATCAATGCCCTCAGTTCCTTCATTCAGATTGTTAATGTATAATACGATTGGTTCAGATCCCAATGCTGACTCTGCAAAGCTCCTCTCGTCCCCAGTTGCAATTCTGAAAAAGACCCCTTTATTCCAACTCTCTACCTTTTGCCAATCAGCCAAATCTCTATCCAGGCCAGTACCTTGCCCGAACACAACAGGCGCTGATCTTATTTAAGAGTCTCCTGTACTGCACCTTGTCAAAGCCCTTCTGGAAATTCAAGTAGATCATGTCCACTAGCTCTCCTTCGTCTAACTTGCTTGAGGAACATTGGCTCAAAGTTGATGAGCTGGAATTTGAGCTTTGAACATTGTGTGACACATCAGGGAGGGGGTAAGAGTTATCTGGACACTGTTTCAGGAGGCAGTCATGCCCTTTCCATTAGTCAGTGGTCAGGGACCAGAGGGTGTGACGAACAACAAGGCAGGTAGAGGGATCTAGGAGGTAGTGATGAAGGAGCCTTAGACCTTGAGGTTGTTTAACAAGTTTAAGATTCTCACTCCCTCTGTGGATGAGAATGGGGCTGTAGGGAGGATGAGTAAATTAACCAAAGCACCATGGTGCAAGGAGCCATTCGAGATGGGGAGGGGGCTGGGGGCGGGGGGTGGAGAAAAAGAGAAATGTCATTGTAATCATGGAATACAAGCCTATCCCACCAGAATAACTCTCTCCTTATGTTTCCCATTTGGGAACAAAGAAATGGCAAAGGAACTGAATAAGTACTTTCCATTCTGTACAACTCTATGTGGTCACTCTGAACCACAATGGAGTCTACCAACTCTGACATCATTCAGTTACAGTATACCACCTGGCTCCACATCTGTTTTAATCACAGAAAACCTTTTATCAACCGGCACCTATGGGACCAGGAGTGTGCCAATTGGTCAAATATTCCGATAATCACAAGATACACATTACCACAGCAAACTCTGATCAAGCAAAGATTTGAGACATCAACATCCATAAAAAAAATGTAAAAACATCAACACCCTTCCTAAATTCAATGTAAAAACACACAGTAAGAAATAGAAACATAATACAGGGATACACCCATTACTATTGTACTTTATTTACACTATAATTACTTAGCAGTGTTTCAGATATATAATTTTTTGCCAGTTTATCAAGAGTGCCAGTTGATAAGGTACCAGCTAAAACAAAGTTTGATGTACTTCATTCTTAATTTGATTTTTATATAAAAAGGAACACTGTCTTTCAGTTTGTGGCCTGTACATATTTCCCCTATTTACCTTCAAAACACAAGGCAACCCATAATAGATAGTCAAATTAGTAGCTATTACCAAACAATGAACTTATGTGTTGAACTGTTATGACACTTTTACGCTGGGCCCATGATCTTGGCCTTCAATTTATCCTGTTTAAAAAAAAACTAACAAACTACCAGCCAAAAATAAAGCAAGCAAAAAATGCACCAAATCCCACCAAGTTCCCTGAACTCTATACACTCACATGGGCCATGTTTCACTTTGGATGTAATCTCCTATCAGGAATGATGTGGAGGTGCCGGTGTTGGACTGGGGTGTACAAAGTTAAAAATCACATAACACCAGGTTATAGTCCAACAGGTTTAATTGGAAGCACTTGCTTTCGGAGCGGTGCTCCTTCATCAGGTGGTTGTGGAGGACACATTTGTAAGACACAGAATCTATAGCAAAAGTTTACAATGTGATGTAACTGAAATTATACATTGAAAAATACCTTGATTATTTGTTGAGTCTTTCATCTGTTCAAATACCATGATAGTTTCACTTCTTTCATGTGTAAATCACAAAACCTTTTTTTAGAAG
>NC_057738.1:35393914-35405926 GCF_004010195.1 Chiloscyllium plagiosum
GGGGCGTTGGGGTGTTTGAGGGTGTCGTGGGGTGTGTAAGGGGGGCAGCGGAGGGTGTGTAAGGATTTGATGATGATTGTATGTTTGAGATGCTGTCATTGGGGACTGTGGTAAGATTAGCTGAAAACTACATGAGCAGATAAAACATCAACACTTTTTGCAAATTAATTTAGAAGTATTGGTTGTGTTATTGAAATGGTATATCGTTATATGTTGATCAATAACATACAGATTTATTTTATACATGTGAAGATTTATTTCAGCAATACTCATACTCTGTACTATCAAATTGCTAATTCTGGAGAAATTGAGTCTTACTCAACTGACGTGTTTATTCTGAGGAAGATTCATACCAGACACGAAACATTACATTTGTTTCTCTCTCCACGGATGCTGCCAGACTTGCTGAGTTTCTCCAGCAATTTCTGTGTTCCGTTAAGATTTATACGTGTCTTGTTTTAGGTGATGTTCAGGGTTATATTCACTTGCAAATATTAAAATGGAAGCAGGTCAGGAAATGATTTGCAAAGCACTGATGTAACCCTGAGAGTTGTGTTTGAGAATGGGCTGCATTGATCAAATGAATGCTGTTTGAACGTACAGTCAGCGGCCTGGAGCTAAGTGGAATGATCTCCCCCTGACACAGGTATTGACATGGACAGCGCAGTATAAAGCAGCCGCTCCTGCTGATATTCCTGCCATGGAGAAGCTCTCAGAGTGGTTGATCAACAATTTACCGGATAATGACCAGGAGGCAGTGATAGTCCATGGTGACCTCCGAATCGAGAACTTCGTATTTCACCCCACTCAGGTGACCCATTTCTCTCTTTTATTCTTTCATTGAGTGTGGAGTATCGCTGGCCATTTGATCCCAGCCCCCTGAACTGATTGATCTTTTCAGAGAGCATTTTGGAGTCGTAGAGTCATACTTAACAGAGTCATATGGCACAGAAACACACCCATTGGTCCAACCCCAGTCCATGCAGACCATAAACCTAAACTAAACTCATCTCACCTGCCTGCGCTTGGCGTGTTTCCCTCTAAACATTTCCTATTTATGGACTTATCCAAATGTCTTTTAAGTGTTGTAACTGTATCTGCATCCACCATTTCCTCTGGAACTTCATTCCATACATGAACCTCTCTGTGTAAAAAAAAATCCCCTCATGATTTTTTAAAATCTTTCTCCTCTCATCTTAAAAATACGTCCACTAGTTTTGAACTCCCCTACACTAGGGAAAAGCCCCTCATCATTCACCTTATCTAGGGCCCTCATGATTTAAAACTTGCTCTTGGTCTGGTGTCACTTGTAAGCCAGACCAAGTAACCACAGCAGATTTCCTTTCCAAAAGGTCATTAGCAAACCACATGGGTTTTTATAACCATCAATAATAGTATCACTTTCGTCATTAACTGAGACTAACTTTCGATTCCAAATTTTACAAACTGAGTTTGAATCCAGTATGGTTATTGAGGTGGGATTTGAACCTACCTCAACAGTGTTTGGATTTGGAATTGGAGGAAAATGGAATTTGGGTTTCAGTTATGTGAAAGTGACCTTTTTAAACAAAGATTGGAAGGTCATCGTGGCCAGTAAATTAAAGACAGCTTTTCCAAGTAAGCTAAATGAAACAAACCGCTATCTGGGGAGTTAATTGCTGAAGGTATTTTTTTATCAACCTGTTCAGAGTTGTCATGAGGGCCCTCTTCCGGCACAGTGGTAAAGTCCCTAGCCCTGGACTGGGAGGCCTGGGTTCAAGTCCCACCTGCTCCAGACCTAAACAGGTTGATTAGAAAAAAATCGAAAGTCTGGAGAAACAAAATCATCAGCTTTGTTATGATTCATTTCTTGAGCAAGCAGGACTCAAACCTGGCCCCCCTCGGTCAGAGCTATTTAATTGCTGAATAAAAAATCATTTATTCAGAAACAGGTGAGTGGGGGCTTTTAGTCGGTTATGTTCAGACAAGGAGAGGGCAGTTTTAGAGTTTGTAGAAGTCACCAGATTTTCATAATTGGAAAGAGTCTTAAGCTACTTCAGGGAGAAAAGCTGAAAAGAGTAATTTGAGGAAGAAATTACAAAGTTTATTGGGATTTTCCGAGGAAAAGGGTTGAATGTTTCTTTTTGCTGTTAAGTTGTTGTATGAGTGTCTATGTGTGTAAAATTTTTTTTGTGGAATGAACTTGTGTTCTTTTGTGAAAATTACATTAGCAGCCTCATGCAAGTATGTTCAGAGACTGATTGCCGAGATAAGCAAACTACAAAGATAACATTTATGGTCTATCAAGCCAGGTTTCACTCTGGGATCTGTCTTGATCAGTATGACCATCAACTGGGATCTAGTCCAGTGACATTCCCAATGCACCAGCTCCTCTTGCCTTAACTTGTCATATGTTCAAATTCTCAAAGCATAGTGTCAGATTTGCATATTTTGAAAGACCATATAGTCCTCACTTAGTCTGCTGTTCTTCCAGTTCATAGCTGTCAGTGATTGGTGATTTACAGGAGCTAAACCTTGAGGGTAGTGTGTAGATTTGTTTCCTTACTGTAGTTTAGATTTGATTCCCTACAGTATGGAAACAGGCCATTCGGCTCAACAAGCCCACACCGACCCTCCGAAGAGCAACCCACCCAGACCCATTCCCCTTTATTTATCCTGACTAATGCAACTAACACTATGAGCAATTTAGCATGGCCAATTCACCTGACCTGCACATCTTTGGATTGTGGGAGGAAACTGGTGCACCCGGAGGAAACCCACGCAGACACGGGGAGAATGTGCAAACTCCACGCAGACAGTCGCCCGAGATGGGAATTGAACCCGGGTCTCTGGCGCTGTGAGGCAGTAGTGCTAACCACTGAGCCACCAGACTGCCCCAAGGGGAAGGACATACTTCCCCTAGAGTGAGTGCAAGAAAAGTTCAGTGAACTGATATATTGGAATGATGGGATTGACCGATGAAGTGCAGTTCAGTGGACCAGACATTATTGGCTGCTGTTCAGAAGAATGAGAGATGATCTAATAGATAAATATATGTTGTTGCAGGGGTTTGACAGGGTGGCCTCTGAAAACAACTGGGATCTAGTCCAGTGACATTCCCAATGCACCAGCTCCTCTTGCCTTAACTTGTCATATGTTCAAATTCTCAAAGCATAGTGTCAGATTTGCATATTTTGAAAGACCTTATAGTCCTCACTTAGTCTGCTGTTCTTCCAGTTCATAGCCGTCAGTGATTGGTGATTTACAGGAGCTAAACCTTGAGGGTAGTCTGTAGATTTGTTTCCTTACTGTAGTTTAGATTTGATTCCCTACAGTATGGAAACAGGCCATTCGGCCCAACAAGCCCACACCGAACCTCCGAAGAGCAACCCACCCAGACCCATTCCCCTTTATTTATCCTGACTAATGCAACTAACATTATGAGCAATTTAGCATGGCCAATTCACCTGACCTGCACATCTTTGGATTGTGGGAGGAAACTGGTGCACCCGGAGGAAACCCACGCAGACACGGGGAGAATGTGCAAACTCCACGCAGACAGTCGCCCGAGATGGGAATTGAACCCGGGTCTCTGGCGCTGTGAGTCAGTAGTGCTAACCACTGAGCCACCAGACTGCCCCAAGGGGAAGGATATACTTCCCCTGGAGTGAGTGCAAGAAAAGTTCAGTGAACTGATATATTGGAATGATGGGATTGATCGATGAAGTGCAGTTCAGTGGACCAGACATTATTGGCTGCTGTTCAGAAGAATGAGAGATGATCTAATAGATAAATATATGTTGTTGCAGGGGTTTGACAGGGTGGCCTCTGAAAAATGGTTCACCTTCTTGGGGAGTCTGAAACACATCTCTCCATCTCAGGAAAAGAGAGTGACCATTAAGGACTGGCAGAAGGAGAAATTAACTCACTCAAAGGGCTGTGGATCATTGTGATTCTCTGGCCCAGAGAATAGGGAGTGTTCAGTTCTTGAGTCCATTCATGGCAGGGGTTGATAGATGTTTTTTGATATAAAGTGATATGGAGGTAGTGTTAGAGAGTGGGGATGAGGTAGAAGATAGTCCATGGTCTTATTGAGTGGAGGGGCAGGCTCGATGGGCTGAATGGTCTTCTCCTCTAACTATTCTTTCTGTTCTTTACAAATTCCCAAAGGCAGAGAGAGACCAGATTGTTCCTGTCGGTTTTGAAAGTTGCCTACGTAATGCACACATAGAGGAACGGGACTAGGTCATTCAGCTCATAGAGCCAATCCCTCCATTCAAAACCATCATGGGTGATCAAACACTTCAATACCTTTTGCCCACCCCATCCCCATAATCCTGGATGCCGCTGGCAATCAGAAATCCGTCAACCTCTGCCTTAATGATACTTAAAGGCTGAATGTCTGCAGTCGAGAATTCTAAAGGTTTACAACACTCAGAGTCGAGTCGCCATTGTTTTACCAGACCATAGCGCTGCCCTCATTAGAGAGAGAGAGAGAGAGACACACCTGGTGGCGGTTTAATCTGACGGTCACCGCACCTCGGGCGAGGGGAGAGGTTCAGAGCAAGAGTCCTTCTTGGTAACCTCAACCGGGATGGGAATTGAACCATCAGCATCGTGCTGCTTTGCAAACCAACCGTCCAGCCAACTGAACTAAACCAACTCCCAACCCTCAGAGTAGATCACATTCTCCTCATCTTGCATCAAAGTGATACATAAGATAATACAAATAGTCACAACATGTGTGTGTTTAGTTGTCTTTCTCACTCATTAGGCGTGATGTATTTAAATCCTAGGCCCGAGTCATTGCTGTGTTGGACTGGGAGCTCTCCACCATTGGGAATCCTATTGCTGACCTGGCCTATGCTTGTATGCCTTTCTATTGGCCCAGTGGAACCCCCTTCCCAGGATGTAGCAATGATATCGCCATTCAGGACGTGGAGGGTAAGTTACTAAAGATGTAACTGGCATCATATTCCAGTATTGTCTAACCTAACCAGCTCTGAGCATGATCTTGGAGGGGAGTGGGGAAGCACTGGGAACATTAGCGGGGAGCATGTCAGGATGGTTTCACAATGCACTCTTAAGGGGCAGCATGGTGGCTCAGTGGTCAGCACTGCTTCCTCACAGCACCAGGGACCTGGGTTCGATTCCAACCTCGGGCGACTGTTGGTGTGGAGTTTGCACATTCTCCCCACTTAGATTAGATTAGATTAGATTACTTACAGTGTGGAAACTGGCCCTTCGGCCCAACAAGTCCACACCGCCCCGCCGAAGCGCAACCCACCCATACCCCTACATTTACCCCTTACCTAACACTACGGGCAATTTAGCATGGCCGATTCACCTTATCTGCACATCTTTGGACTGTGGGAGGAAACCGGAGCACCCGGAGGAAACCCACGCAGACACGGGGAGAACGTGCAAACTCCACACAGTCAGTCGCCTGAGGCGGGAATTGAATGCTGCGTGTTTTTCCTCCCACGGTCCAAAGATGTGTGGGTCAGGTGAATTGGCCATGCTAACTTGCCCATAGTGTTATGTGCATTAGTCAGGGGTTAGTATAGGACAGTGGAATTGGTCTGCGTGGGTTACCTTTTGGAGGGTCAGTTTGAGCTGAAGGGCCTGTTTCCATACTGTACAGAATCTAATATAAGGGTAGGAACATTCCCCCGAGGTCACATTTACATCATTAGGGCCCTAAATGGGGGCAACTGGGAGAATTTACTGATATTATGACAGTATTGCAGATAAAGTGGATATGAGACTTTCTCTCCATGATAGTGCAAGGGAACTTCCTCCATTTGTAGTTTATTTACATTTCTGAGTAATTGAGGTGGGATTTCCTTGTATCAGAGCCAGGGAAAGGAAGGGAGAAACACTCAGAGTAACACAATGTGCACCAAGTCATGATGCGTTTGGATGGCCAAAGCAGACACTATGGGCCGAATGGCCTCCTTCTGCACTATAATGCTGCCTTGAATCTGACTATTTCCGAAAAAGATGTTCAGGGCTATGGGGAAAGGGTGTTACAGTGAGACTAGTTGACTGCTTTTGTAGACAAACTCCATAGATATGATGAGCTGAATGTCCTCCTTTTGTGTTGTAATCATTCAATGGTTTGTATGAAATTCATGACATATTTAACTGAAGGAAAATGTAAACGGTAACCATTATCTGGCTGCTTGAACTGCACTGAGCTGTACCACGGGATTGTCACTCAAAGCTCCCTGCACAATCTCCGACAATGTGATTGATTGAACTCTGAAATCACATCTTATCCAAAATCTAATCACTGCTTCTTGACAATGTGGCCCATCTGTGTACCACATTTCATTGAAATCCAGACATTAGTCTTTGAGATATGGATAAATAGACTACAACAATAGGGTAGAAACATTACCCCCACGCACCTTCATTGGTGAGTGAAAGTAAACCTTCTAACCCCAACTATCTGCGTTGCTCCATTTCCCTTATTATCCTTGGTCGTCAAAATGTGCAATTTAAAATGATCAAGTTTTAAAGTTACTTAGTTCATGGGATGAGGGCATCGTGGGTGGTGTCTCTTTTATTGCCCTCCCTAGTTGCCCTGGAGGTGGTGGTGAGCAGTCTTCTGCAGTTCAGCAGCGGCCAAGCCTGTACAATTCTTTTAAAGATGAATTAGCACAGCATGGTATAAGTATGTGTTAAACTAAATGGTGTAGGGAGACCCACAAGACCATTATGGAGTGAGTCCCAGGATTGTGACCCAGTAACAGTGAAGAAGCGATGATGGGTAACAGTCAGGACGGTGAGGGGTTTGAGGAGGAACTCACAGGTGGTGGTGTTCCATGTATCTGCTGCCCTCATCTTTCCAAGTGGAAGTGGCAGCGGGTTTGGATGATGCTGTCTGAGGAGCCTCGGTGAATCTCTCCACTATATCTTGTAGATACTACACGCTGCTGCTACTGAGCGTTGGTGATGGAGGGAGTGGATACTTGTGGATGTGGTGCTAGTCAGTCAGGCTGCCTTTATCCTGGATGGGGTCAAGCTTCTTGAGTGTTGTTGGAGCTGCACCCATCCAGGCAAGTGGGGACGATTCCATCACCCTCCTGCCTTGTACGTGTAGATAGTGGACAGGCTTTGGGGAGTCAGGAGGTGAGTTACTCACCACAGTATTCCTCGCCTCAGATTTGCTCTTGTAGCCACAATATTTATATGGCTAGTTCAGTTCAGTTTCCGGTCAATGGTAATCCCCAGGATGTTGAAAGTTTGAGATTGAGATGCCATTCAATGTAAAGCAGTGATAGTTAGATTCTATTTTGGGGTTGGTGATAGTCATTGCCTGGCACATGTCTGGTATGAACGTTACTTGGCACTTGTCAACCCAAGTCTGGATATTGACCAGATCTTGCTGCAGTACCTCCCCTTTGGAATCCAGCTGTTCTGACCACGTTTGATCAAGGCTGTAATGAGGTCAGGCCCTGGTGAAACCCAAACTGGGTGTCACTGAGCTGGTTATTGCTGAACAGCACTGTTGAGGACACCTTCCATCACTTTACTGATGATTGAGAGTAGACTGATGGGGCGGTAATTGTCCGGGTTGGATTTCTTCTGCTTTTTGTGTAGAATGCATACGTGAGTTATTTTCCACATTGCCACCTGGATGCCAGTGTTGGAATTGTTTTGGAACAAACACTTACCATTTTCAGTGGGAGAGAGTTCCTCAATTCCATCGCACTGTACATGGAGAGGTACTACCTGACCTCTCTCCTGAATGGCTTAGCTCTCTGTGTGTGTGTGTGTGTGTGGGTTTCTCTCTCTTGACCCAACAAGCTGAAAGCCACAAAGTGACAGGGTGCTGAAATAACGATCCCAGCAAGTTTCTCAGAAAGTCAAATCATACTGAGCAAAACGTCAGGTTACAATTTTACAACTGTCAAGTTGAGGTTATAGTCAGATTGCCATGTTCTTACTGAATGGGAGAGTAGAGCTGAGGGGCTGAGTGGCCTACTCTCATTCCTTGTTCATATGTCATACCAAACGATTACAGACATGAGTGGGGTCCGATCTGTGGTATGGCTTTTGAGTGGGGGCTCAGAGTGAACTGTTTGCTTCAGGTTCTCCTGCTTTCTTTGACTTTTTTCCAGGAATGCCATCGTGTGTTGAGCTGATCTCTACGTACAGCCACTGTCGAGGTCTCCATCTTCCTCTACCCAATTGGACCTTCTTCCTGGCTCTATCCTATTTCAAAGTTGCCTCCATTCTGCAGGTAAACATTTTTTCTGTGTTAAAGGCTGGAATCACTCCTTTGCGATGCAGAAAGGGTTGGGACTGTTGGCTGCACGGAAACAATACTTTTCACTCACTAAAGCCGGAGCTCCTGCTCTTCATACGCTTGGGCAGTTTAACGGGCTGTGGGATTCTGATGACCCACTGTTGGTGCTTACCTGTGGATCTCTGCTGCACCCTTACACACTGACCACGGGGGGATTTAACTGCCCAGACCGAGGGTATTTCACCCTGAATGGTCAGTAAGTTTGCAGATGGCACCAAAAAATTGGTGATGTAGTGGACACTGTGAAGACGGTGATCTCAGAGCACAATGGGACCTTGATCAGATGGGCCGATGGGCTGAGGAGTGGCAGATGGAGTTTAATTCAGATAAATGTGAGGCGCTGCATTTTGGAAAGGCAAATCAGGGCAGGACCTATATAGTTAATGGTAGCACCCTGGGGAGTGTTGCCAAACAGAGACCTAGGGGTGCAGGTTCATCATTCCTTGAGTCATGTAGACAGGGTGGTGAGAAATGCATTTGGTGTGCTTGCCTATATTGGTCAATGCATTGAGTATCGGAGTTGAGAGGCTCTACAAGACATTGGTTAGGCCACTTTTGGAATACTATGTACAATTCTGGTTCCCCTGCTATAGGAATGATGTTGTGAAACTTGAAAGGGTTCAGAAAAGATTTACAAGGATGTTGCCAGGGTTTTGAGCTATAGTGAGAGGCTGAATAGGCTGGGGCTGTTTTCCCTGGAGCGTCGGAGGCTGAGGGGTGACTTTTTAGAGGTTTATAACATCATGAGGGACGTGGATAAGGTGAATAAACAAGGTATTTTCCCCAGGTAATGGGAGTTCAAAACTAGAGGGCATAAGTTAAAGATGAGAGGGCAAAGATTTAAAAGAGATCTAAGGGGTAAACTTTTCACACAGAGAGTGGTGCGTGTATGAAATGAGCTGCCAGAGGAAGTGGTGGAGGCTGGTACAATTACAACATTTAAAAAGCACCTGGATGGGTTCATGAACAGGAAGGTTTAGAGGGACATGGGCCAAGTGCTGGCAAATGGGGCTGGATCTGTTTTGGTGGTCAGGTCGGCATGGACAAATTGAACTGAAGGGTCTGTTTCCGTGCTGTACAGCTCTATGACCATAATGACAATATTGTAAATGATGGTCCCTTTTATAAATTATTCAGGATATGCTTCTGAGATAATGGAGGGCTACTGAAGTTTAGTGAGGTGTTTGTTTGAGGGTTGGGTTTCTTCAGGAAGGGCGGTTGGTCACGAAGGGGAGAGGAAGCAGACTGGAGCGTGTATTGGACTATGAAATGCATCTAAACAATTGTGGAAGATGGGCTGAGTGCTGCTTCAATCATTGGATGACTAACAATTAACACTGGGTCTCCTTGCCCTGTGCTACCTCTCTGGTTGGGAGACGATATCAATGTCAATAAGTTGCCATCAAAGCTAGTCTGAGTATCTCCCCTTGGACGTTGTGCGATATACTTTGAGGCGGCGTGACTCTCATTTGAGCCTCCCCTTGTCCTGCACAGTTCACTCAAGTTATCGCTGGAGTAACACGCAGGGAGAGAGTTCATCTACACCAGATGGGGCGGTGATAGCCTAGTGGTATTATCACTGGACCTTTAATCCAGAGACCCAGATAATGGTCTGGGGACCAGGGTTCAAATTTGAATTCAATAAAATCTGATGATAACATTGTCACTTGTCTGTATTTGGTCCACTTCCTCGAGGGATGGAAACTGTCATCCTTACCCAGTCTGGCCTACATGTGACTCCAGACCCACAGCAATGTGGTTGATTCTCAGCTGCCCTCTGGGTAATTACAGATGGGCATTAAATACTGGTCTGGCTAGTGTGCTTCATGTCCCATGGATGAATGAAAAAAACACACCAAGTTGGAGTCCATTGTGTTAAGACAAAGCCAACTCCACCCTGTACCATTTAAGCTGATAATCAATGATTCTAATCTGTTCTATTTCAATATGGCAAGAATGGGCGCAAAGATGAGGCGCTTCAGTAATGAAGATAGATTGATAAACATGTCCAATCTTTCTCAAAATTTATCAATGTCTTTCTTGAATATATTCAGTCACCCAGTCTCCAAAGCCTTCTGAGGTAGAGAATTCCACCCTGTGCCTGAAGAAATCTTTCCTTATCTCAGTCCTAAGTGGTCTGGCCCATATCTTGAGACTCTGACTCTGGCTCTAGCGTCCTCAACCAAGGGAAACATGTTCCCTGCACCTACAATGTCCAGCCCTGTTAGAATTTATGTTTCAGTCAGATCCCCCCCACCTCATTCTTTGAAACTCTAGTGAATACAGGCCCAGTCGAACCAATCTATCCTCATGGGACAGCCCTGCTAGCCCCGGTATCAGCTGATGGAATCTCCATTGCACTCCCTCTCTGATAAATGTATCCTGTTTTAAGTCGGGAGACCAAAACTGTGCGCAACACTCCAGGTGTTGTTTCATCGAGACCCTGTGTAAGACATTCCTACTTCTGAACACCAAACTCTTCATATGTGGATAGGATCCGGTAAGGACTGCACATTTCCTTGCCCAAAGGGATTTGGTGAACCAGATGGGTTTTAACAACAATCGATGATAGTTTTGAGATCACAATGACTGAGACGAGCTGCATATTTCAGATTGATTATTTATTTGAATTGAGATTTCACCAGCTGCTGTGTCTGATTTGGGTGTCCCATATTCCCGTATAGTCTTCAGGATGACTATCCCAGGGGCATTACCGCGACGTAACCATGATCAATGGAATTTATACAAATGGATTCTCCCAATGTTTACCAATGAATACCAATTATGCAAACGGTTGCTGTAACAGCAGTGTCTTTATTTCTGCAGGGCGTGTACACACGGGCGTTGCTAGGAAACGCCAGTGCTGAGAATGCGCACAAATACGGTGGAAGTATCGAACCTCTGGCTGAAACCGGACTGCAACTCTGCCATCGGTAATAACCTCACTCCGTACACACTCACCTCACTCCATACAGCCTCACCTCACTCCGTACACCCTCACCTCACTCCGTACGTCCTCACCTCACTCCGTACAGCCTCACCTCACTCCGTACGCCCTCACCTCACTCCGTACAGCCTCACCTCACTCCGTACGCCCTCACCTCACTCCGTACAGCCTCACCTCACTCCGTACGGCCTCACCTCACTCCGTACGGCCTCACCTCACTCTGTACGGCCTCACCTCACTCTGTACGGCCTCACCTCACTCCGTACAGCCCTCCCCTCACTCCGTACGCTCTCACCTCACTCCGTACAGCCTCACCTCACTCCGTACGCCCTCACCTCACTCCGTACACTCTCACCTCACTCCATACAGCCTCACCTCACTCCGTACAGCCTCACCTCACTCCGTACAGCCTCACCTCACTCCGTACGCCCTCACCTCACTCCGTACAGTCTCACCTCACTCCGTACGCCCTCACCTCACTCCGTACAGTCTCACCTCACTCCGTACGCCCTCACCTCACTCCGTACAGTCTCACCTCACTCCGTACGCCCTCACCTCACTCCGTACAGTCTCACCTCACTCCGTACGCCCTCACCTCACTCCGTACAGTCTCACCTCACTCCGTACGCCCTCACCTCACTCCGTACAGTCTCACCTCACTCCGTACGCCCTCACCTCACTCCGTACAGTCTCACCTCACTCCGTACGCCCTCACCTCACTCCGTACAGTCTCACCTCACTCCGTACGCCCTCACCTCACTCCGTACAG
>NC_057738.1:35409677-35409833 GCF_004010195.1 Chiloscyllium plagiosum
CCTCACTCCGTACGCCCTCACCTCACTCTGTCCGCTCTCACCTCACTCTGTACACTCTCACCTCACTCTGTACACTCTCACCTCACTCTGTCCGCTCTCACCTCACTCCGTATGCCCTCACCTCACTCTGTCCACTCTCACCTCACTCTGTACACT
>NC_057738.1:35409849-35410960 GCF_004010195.1 Chiloscyllium plagiosum
CCTCACTCCGTACGCCCTCACCTCACTCCGTACAGCCTCACCTCACTCCGTACACTCTCACCTCACTCTGTACAGCCTCACCTCACTCCGTACAGCCTCACCTCACTCTGTACACTCTCACCTCACTCCGTACGCCCTCACCTCACTCTGTCCGCTCTCACCTCACTCTGTAACTCTGTACACTCTCACCTCACTCCGTACGCCCTCACCTCACTCTGTCCGCTCTCACCTCACTCCGTACGCCCTCCCCTCACTCCGTACGCCCTCACCTCACTCCGTACGCCCTCACTGTGTCCAGCTTTAGCAATGTTGAGCTGTGCACAGAGATTGCATTTCCCTTGTCCTTTGTTGCCCCAGAGGTTGGGGTTCACATTTCAGCTTCCATTGCTGACCGGCCCCTGGATGCATGAAGTCCTCTCGGAGCCGAGAAAACCTTTATTCTTTTGTAGAAATGTCATCCATGTGAGCATGGGAGACGTACACATGAAGAAAATGGTGTGCAGCTCAAATCTGAAGAAAGATTCAGATCATTTCTGTAGAAAACAATCTTCGAGCTGACTATTCCTGCAGAGAATCATTTCCAGTCAAACAGTTACACACTTACTCACTCCCACCTGCACCCAACGGTGTTGGCATGGCTAACGTTCCAAATAATACACAACCGTATTATCCAATCCGATTGTTACATGTTCACATCTGGAACGGTTTGCCGTGAAACCCCCACGGTCTGTTTTCCCTTTCCGTCCCTCCTGTTATTTGTACTGACTGTCTAATATCCCCGTCTGTTCTGGGTTCGTACTGGGCTCCAGCCTGAAATGACTGATCGCAGCCAGTTTTGCCGATTCACATCTAACTTCACATTTGATTTGCATTTCCTCGGCCCAATCAGAGCTCATATTGATTCTGTGAGGTAAAAACAGTGACTGCAGATGCTGGAAACCAGATTCTGGATCAATGGTGCTGGAAAAGCACAGCAGTTCAGGCAGCATCGAGGAGCTTCAGCGAAATCGACGTTTCGGGCAAAAGCCCTTCATCAGGAATAAAGGCAGAGAGCTGAAGCGTAGAGAGATAAGCTAGAGGAGGGTGGGAGTGGGGAGAGAGTAGCATAGAG
>NC_057738.1:35411520-35414545 GCF_004010195.1 Chiloscyllium plagiosum
CACTGGCTGTGTGTACCCTGACGCCCACTGGCTGTGTGTACCCTGACCCACACTGGCTGTGTACCCTGACGCCCACTGGCTGTGTGTACCCTGACCCACACTGGCTGTGTACCCTGACGCCCACTGGCTGTGTGTACCCTGACCCACACTGGCTGTGTACCCTGACGCCCACTGGCTGTGTGTACCCTGACCCACACTGGCTGTGTACCCTGACGCCCACTGGCTGTGTGTACCCTGACCCACACTGGCTGTGTACCCTGACGCCCACTGGCTGTGTGTACCCTGACCCACACTGGCTGTGTACCCTGACGCCCACTGGCTGTGTGTACCCTGACCCCCACTGGCTGTGTGTACCCTGATGCACACGCTGTGTGTACCCTGACCCACACTGGCTGTGTGTACCCTGACCCACACTGGCTGTGTACCCTGACACACACTGGCGGTGTGTACCCTGACCCACACTGGCTGTGTACCCTGACCCACACTGTCTGTGTGTACCCTGACCCACACTGTCTGTGTGTACCCTGACGCACACTGGCGGTGTGTTCCCTGACCCACACTGGCGGTGTGTACCCTGACCCACACTGGCTGTTTACCTTGACGCACACTGGCTGTGTGTACCCTGACGCACACTGGCTGTGTGTACGCTGACCCACACTGGCTGTTTACCCTGACCCACACTGTCTGTGTACCCTGACCCACACTGGCTGTGTACCCTGACTCACACTGGCTGTGTGTACCCTGATGCACACTGGCTGTGTACCCTGACGCACACTGGCTGTGTGTACCCTGACGCCCACTGGCTGTGTGTACCCTGACCCACACTGGCTGTGTACCCTGACCCACACTGGCTGTGTGTACTCTGACCCACACTGGCAGTGTACCCTGACGCACACTGGCTGTGTGTACCCTGACCCACACTGGCTGTGTACCCTGACGCCCACTGGCTGTGTGTACCCTGACCCCCACTGGCTGTGTGTACCCTGATGCACACTGGCTGTGTACCCTGACGCACACTGGCTGTGTGTACCCTGACCCACACTGGCTGTGTACCCTGACGCCCACTGGCTGTGTGTACCCTGACGCCCACTGGCTGTGTGTACCCTGATGCACACTGGCTGTGTGTACCCTGACCCACACTGGCTGTGTGTACCCTGACCCACACTGGTGGTGTACCCTGACCCACACTGGCGGTGTGTACCCTGACCCACACTGGCTATGTGTACCCTGACCCACACTGGCTGTTTACCCTGACGCACACTGGCTGTGTGTACCCTGACGCACACTGGCTGTGTGTACGCTGACCCACACTGGCTGTTTACCCTGACCCACACTGGCTGTGTACCCTGACTCACACTGGCTGTGTGTACCCTGACCCGCACTGGCTGTGTACCCTGACGCCCACTGGCTGTGTGTACCCTGACGCCCACTGGCTGTGTGTACCCTGATGCCCACTGGCTGTGTACCCTGACGCACACTGGCTGTGTGTACCCTGACCCACACTGGCTGTGTGTACCCTGACGCACTCTGGCTGTGTGTACCCTGACCCACACTGGCTGTGTACCCTGACCCACATTGGCTGTGTGTACCCTGACCCACACTGGCTGTGTACCCTGACCCACACTGGCTGTGTGTACCCTGACCCACACTGGCTGTGTACCCTGACGCCCACTGGCTGTGTGTACCCTGATGCACACTGGCTGTGTACCCTGACGCACACTGGTAAGTGGACCCTGACCCACACTGGCTGTGTGTACCCTGACCCACACTGGCTGTGTACCCTGACACACACTGGCGTTGTGTACCCTGACCTACACTGGCTGTGTACCCTGACCCACACTGTCTGTGTGTACCCTGACCCACACTGTCTGTGTGTACCCTGACGCACACTGGCGGTGTGTTCCCTGACCCACACTGGCTGTGTGTACCCAGACCTACACTGGCTGTTTACCCTGACCCACACTGTCTGTGTACCCTGACCCACACTGGTGGTGTACCCTGACCCACACTGGCGGTGGGTACCCTGACCCACACTGGCGGTGTGTACCCTGACCCACACTGGCTGTGTGTACCCTGACGCACACTGGCTGTGTGTACGCTGACCCACACTGGCTGTTTACCCTGACCCACACTGGCTGTGTACCCTGACGCACACTGGCTGTGTGTACCCTGACGCACACTGACTGTGTGTACCCTGACCCACACTGGCGGTGTACCCTGACCCACACTGGCGGTGTGTACCCTGACGCACACTGACTGTGTGTACCCTGACCCACACTGGCGGTGTACCCTGACCACACTGGCGGTGTGTACCCTGACTCACTCTGGCTGTGTGTACCCTGACCCACACTGGCTGTTTACCCTGATGCACACTGGCTGTGTGTACCCTGACCCACACTGGCTGTGTACCCCCCTGACCCACACTGGCTGTGTGTACCCTGACCCACACTGGCTGTATACCCCCCGACCCACTCTGGCTGTGTGTACCCTGACCCACACTGGCTGTGTACCAGACTCCCTCCGAACGTGTGGGGATCTGCGCGATGCAATTCTGCATTCTTCCCAAGCGTGCCGCACACTATGAAGGGAGTAGCTGGGAGACGCAAACCCCACCCTGCCGTAGACTCCATTGTCTTTGTTTTGACTTTTTCACCAATGCTCCACATTATCCCTCAGCGCCTCTGTCCCGATGCAGCTGAGATAATATTAACCCGGCTCTCCCTCAGTCTCCGGGACACCCCACTGCCCCGTGGCCAAACACTTCAACTCCCGCTCCCATTCATCCGACGACATGCAGGTCCTGGGCCTCCTCCATTGCCACCTCCTCATCAACCTGGAGGAAGAACGCCTCATCTTCTGCCTCGGGACCTTCCAATCCCACGGCATCAATGTGGATTTCACCAGTTTCCTCATTTCCCCTCCCCCCACCTTATTCCAGTTCCAACCTTCCAGCTCAGCACCGTCGTCACGACCTGTCCCACCTGTCCATCTTCCTTCTCACCTATCCACTCCACCCTCCCCTCCG
>NC_057738.1:35415052-35425213 GCF_004010195.1 Chiloscyllium plagiosum
ACACACATATATACACAGACAGACATAGCCACACACATGCATGCTCACACAAACACACACATACACACATATATACACACATACACACACACACATATACACACACAAATACACAGACACACATATATACACATACACACAGACACACATATATACACACACACAGACACACATATACACACACACACACACAGACACAGACACACATATATACACACACACACAGACACACATATATACACACACACACACACACACGTTTGTCAGTGGGTGGTAATGGATAGGGATCAGGCTCCGAACCAAATGTCAAGTCACACAGTTCTGACTTGGGCTGCAATCTAATTGGTGGGGAATGAGGGCCTCATCAGGTAGTGGGAGAGCTGCTCCGACTCTTTTAGAGGAGGCCCATTGATGTCATGGCAATCTCCCAGGCCACTTTGCGATTAAGACCCCATGGGCTCAGGTCACCCACAGCAAAAACTACCAACCAATCACAGGCCAGCCTCAGCAGCGCCTCGCTGGAAGAAATGGCTGCTGCTGGAAGTGCACTCAGGTTTGTTGAGGGGGGGCATGGTGCCACACAGGTGACACGTGTGAAGTAGGGGATTGTGGGGTGGAGCAGGCAGGAAGGAGGACAGCGTATGGCCCTCAGTGCACCCACGTCACCCTGTATCCAGCCCCTTCAATCGCTGATTGAGGGGAAGAGAGACCATTCCTTGCAATGCTGTCAATTACCATGACCTTCCCACTTACCCACCACCAGTGAGAGCATAAGACTCCCCCCCCCCCCTTAGCAACTAAGGGTTGGACTATCCCAAGTTTTGATTTGATGTTATGCTGGTTGATGGATTAATCCACTGGATCACCCCAGGGGTGGTTTGGGGAGATGGAAGACAAGGGTAGACTTTAGGGAATTTATTTTTGCAGCAGAGCTTCACCAATGATCTTACCTCTTGTGATTTGAGTGAGGTCACTTTCACATTAATGACAATGGTCTCATAATTTCTCATCTGATTGTTTAACTTTGTGGGCTGGTTTGTTTAAAACAGTGAAACACATTGTAAGTTATGAAGCAGACATTACAGTGAACCATCTGATTTCTGTTTAAGTGCAACTTGCAGACACAAAGCAGATTAAGAGGCAGGCACAACATTGTGTGCTGGAAATGTGTTGCTGGAAAAGCGCAGCAGGTCAGGCAGCATCCAGGGAACAGGAGAATCGACGTTTCGGGCATAAGCCCTTCTTCAGGTGTGCACAAAGCACATTGAATCCTTAAAGGTGATCTCAATGTACTGTTGCAGCAGTCAGCTGATTGCACAAGATCATTAAATTAACCCTTCATTAAATTAACTGGAAGTAAATTTTTGGGAGAATTCCATAAATGAGATCTAGATTGAAGAGGTCAATAGAATACTAAAGCAAGGAAGTGAATATAAAGCTGAATACCCTGTGTGCAATTCTGGGCTCCAGACTTTGGGGAAGTAACGAGGTCACCAAAAAGAAGCAGCAAGGATCGAGGAGCTTCAGTTCCTGTGGGGAAACTGGATAAACAGGGAGAAGAGAAGGTTAAGGGGAGATTTAATCAAGGTTCTCAAAATCCTGAAAGGCATGGACAGAGCAGATAGTGAGAAATACTGGCAGAAGGATTGAGAACGAGAAGGAAGTGATTGAAGGGGATTGATAAAATGAGATGAAAGAACCTGCAGATGCTGAATTGATAAAATGAGGTGACGGTGACACGAGAAGAAACCTTTCTTAAAGAAAAGGTGAGTGGTTTGTGTTTGGAACGAACTGTCTAAATGTGTGGAGGTGGCATGTTCAAACAGGACTTTAAAAAGAAAATTAGCTCATTATCTAAAAGAAAGTATTTCCGGGGGGACTGGGAAACAGGTGGGGGAGTGGGACTTGGTGAACTGCTTTTGTAGAGGGTTAGGACGGACACGATGCATGAATGGCCTTACTCTGTTTTGTAACCATTGTGCATTTCAGTTCCACAGATTAGGGAGACCTACATTTTGCAGTGTGTGGTCATCCTTTGTATCCTGAAATGATCATAAGCATACCATCTCTTTTTTCTTGTTCATATACATTATTTTCCTTCAGTGTTTGCTATAACTCTGTTCTGAACTATGGTGGTTTATTTTATTTGTATTTCATCACAATTTGGTATCTGTCACCTTGATGATTTGTCAATGAGCCGAACATTTAATCTAGCCAGTATTTATAAATTTTAATAGGTGGACTTTATAGAGTCATACAGCACAGAAACAGCCCCTAACTTACTTGAAGGTTGACTGGTAAAGATATTCCCCTCATACATGGCCCTAAAAGTTTCCCAGGAACTTCCCATTCTGATTGAAACACTCAGTGCAGCTGAGTGAACTTTGTCCCCTAACCTCCTGTGGGGGGAGCGCTCTGTCAGAGCCCTGACAGTAAACCTCCAAGCAGTAACGTCAGGTCTGAATGTGCTGAGTGGACAATAATCCTGTAATCCTTTCCGGTTTAGGAAATTGGAATCGTCGAAGGCGAGTTTTCCCTGGAAGAGAGGCATGTTTCAGCAGTCAGTCCTGGGTGAGAGTGTCCTTCAGCAGCTGAGGGAGTTCAGTAAACGGCATGTGTACCCAGCAGAGCAGGTACGGGATATTATCTCTAACCATTGACAAAACTCAGCCCCAAACCCTGAGAGTCCACTTGCATTGTCAACATCAACCGCCATTATCAGGGAATCCTAGAACGGTTACCTTCCAGGAGGCCATTTGGCCTGTTATACCTGGCTATCTCCCTGCAGGAGAAACATATCTCATCCTACTCCTCTGTCCCTTTGTCTGCGGAGATGTTACCTTTACCTGATATCCCTTCAGCATTGAGTTGTGCAGTCTATTCCTTTTTTGTTCAGGTCCTTACCATTCAATCTGCCTTCCCTCCATTCTCAGGAAATGCAATCCAGATCCTAAGACAATTTAATCCTCGTTTTTCCCACAGCGCATCTAGTAGGTAGTACCCACTGCTGCTACTGAGCATTGGTGCTGGAGGGAATGGATGCCAAGTGGGGGCTGCTTTGTCCTGGGTGGTGTTGAGCTTCTTGAGTGTTGTTGGCGCTGCACCCATCCAGGCAAGTGGGGAGTATTCCATCACCCTCCTGACTTCTGCCTTGTTGAGTGTGGCCAGGCTTTGGGGATTACTCGCTGCAGTATCTCTAATCTCTGACCTACTGCTGAAGCCTCTCTGTTTATACGGTGAGTCCAGTTGAGTTTCTGGCCAATGGTGACCGCCAGGATGTTGTTAGTGAGGGTATCACCATTGAATGTCAAGGGGCAGTGGTTAGATGGCCCCTTATTGGAGATGGTCGTAGCCTGGCATTTGTGAGGGGTACATGTCACTTACTTCTTGTCAGCCCAATGAGCTGCATATGGCTCCAGAGCCAGTGGTTGAGGATTCTTGATGCGGTAACCAGCTGTGGACTCCTTCCTGCACGGAACAGCATATTACCCACTGATCCTCATATTCGGGAAACATTGGGATTGAGGGAAAGCATCTGGAAACCTTTCCCATGTCCTGGGCATTCGACTCGCTAGACCTCCCACACTGCAGCCATCCGGGGCAGGTGTAGTCAATGGGGCCGAGGAACCTTGATGGTCTTCCTGCCCCCAGGAGGAAGAGGGCAGCACGGTGGGTCAGCGGTTAGCACTGCTGCCTCACAAAGCCAGGGACCTGGGTTCAATACCTGCCTCGGGACATTTGCACATTCTCCCCGTGTCTGCGTGGGTTTCCTCCGGGTGCTCCGGTTTCCTCCCACAATCCAAAGATGTGCAGGTTAGATGAATAGGCCATGCTAAATTGCCCCATAGTATCCAGCGATGTGTAGGTAGTGGTGCATTAGTCGGGGGTCAGTATAGGACAATAGAGTAGGGGAGTGGTCTGCGTGGGTTACTCTGCAGAGTTGTCACTCAATGACCCCCATCCTGCTCTCACTGCCATTTACCCAGGGATAGATGAGGAAACCCATGCTCGGTAGATTAAGGGGGGCTGGCAGGAGTGGGGTAATGGAGAAGGTAAGGGGTTGTGGTGGGAGAAGTGACCCTTGTTCAGAGGCCCCAGGTATTGGCCAGGCAGCAGCCCTGCCCTTCCAACCACAGCCTGTTTCCCTTCCCCCCCACCCCATGTGCTCTCCTGTCCTATCATCACTCCTGTTCGTCCTGGGGGCCATGGTGAATTGGCGACTTTGGGTGAGTGTGGCACAGGCAGCAGCTACCAGCTCTCCCACCCCCTAACCCCCCACGTCCTCCCACCTACGGTATATGACCGATTGCACTACCTTCCAACAACCCCCACCCCCCCCCTGGGATCCCGTGGAAAGACCTGCATATCCTCGGTGGAGTGGGAGGGGGAGTTGAAATGCTGTGCCACAGGTTGGTTGGGTAACCAAGCTTCCCTGATGGTGGTAACATGGGGTGGAGATGGTGAGTCTGGCTCACCCTTTAGCTGATGACCTGGGGTCCCCCAGTCTCTCCACAACACCCCCCCTCCTCCCTCACTACCTGAGCAACATCTGTGAGACCTCCTCCAAAATTAGAGAGATCATTTTTACCTGGAACAGTGAGGGAAACCAGTCTCAGGTTAAACTCTGCCCTCTCCTGAACCTCCTACCTTCTATTTGTGATTGTTCCTTATGACTCTGACTGACATTCATGGCTGTTTTACCCAGCATTGTCGGTAGAGGCTATTTTACAGCTGGTTTCTCTTGAGGAAAAGTTAAGCATGCCAGAAGATCCTGTGTACAACACTAAAAAATCACACAACACCAGGTTATAGTCCAACAGGTTTAATTGGAAACACACCAGCTTTCGGAGCGACGCTCCTCAATCACCTGATGAAGGAGCGTCGCTCCGAAAGCTAGTGTGCTTCCAATTAAACCTGTTGGACTATAACCTGGTGCTGTGTGATTTTTAGTGTTGTACACCCCAGTCCAACGCCGGGATCTCCGAATTATGTGTAGAACATGTATGAGTTGAAAGTGGCCACCAGGTGGCAGTCAAAGCACATTCCCTCAGACCTTGTGTGCTCTGCTTTACTCAGGGAGCAGACAGTGTGTCTGTTAGACTTCACTCAGGGAGCAGACAGTGTGTCTGTTAGACTGCACTCAGGGAGCAGACAGTGTGTCTATTAGACTGCACTCAGGGAGCAGACAGTGTGTCTATTAGACTGCACTCAGGGAGCAGACAGTGTGTCTATTAGACTGCACTCAGGGAGCAGACAGTGTGTCTATTAGACTGCACTCAGGGAGCAGACAGTGTGTCTATTAGACTGCACTCAGGGAGCAGACAGTGTGTCTATTAGACTGCACTCAGGGAGCAGACAGTGTGTCTATTAGACTGCACTCAGGGAGCAGACAGTGTGTCTATTAGACTGCACTCAGGGAGCAGACAGTGTGTCTATTAGACTGCACTCAGGGAGCAGACAGTGTGTCTATTAGACTGCACTCAGGGAGCAGACAGTGTGTCTATTAGACTGCACTCAGGGAGCAGACAGTGTGTCTATTAGACTGCACTCAGGGAGCAGACAGTGTGTCTATTAGACTGCACTCAGGGAGCAGACAGTGTGTCTGTTAGACTTCACTCAGGGAGCAGACAGTGTGTCTGTTAGACTTCACTCAGGGAGCAGACAGTGTGTCTGTTAGACTTCACTCAGGGAGCAGACAGTGTGTCTGTTAGACTTCACTCAGGGAGCAGACAGTGTGTCTGTTAGACTTCACTCAGGGAGCAGACAGTGTGTCTGTTAGACTTCACTCAGGGAGCAGACAGTGTGTCTGTTAGACTTCACTCAGGGAGCAGACAGTGTGTCTGTTAGACTTCACTCAGGGAGCAGACAGTGTGTCTGTTAGACTTCACTCAGGGAGCAGACAGTGTGTCTGTTAGACTTCACTCAGGGAGCAGACAGTGTGTCTGTTAGACTTCACTCAGGGAGCAGACAGTGTGTCTGTTAGACTTCACTCAGGGAGCAGACAGTGTGTCTGTTAGACTTCACTCAGGGAGCAGACAGTGTGTCTGTTAGACTTCACTCAGGGAGCAGACAGTGTGTCTGTTAGACTTCACTCAGGGAGCAGACAGTGTGTCTGTTAGACTTCACTCAGGGAGCAGACAGTGTGTCTGTTAGACTTCACTCAGGGAGCAGACAGTGTGTCTGTTAGACTTCACTCAGGGAGCAGACAGTGTGTCTGTTAGACTTCACTCAGGGAGCAGACAGTGTGTCTGTTAGACTTCACTCAGGGAGCAGACAGTGTGTCTGTTAGACTTCACTCAGGGAGCAGACAGTGTGTCTGTTAGACTTCACTCAGGGAGCAGACAGTGTGTCTGTTAGACTTCACTCAGGGAGCAGACAGTGTGTCTGTTAGACTTCACTCAGGGAGCAGACAGTGTGTCTGTTAGACTTCACTCAGGGAGCAGACAGTGTGTCTGTTAGACTTCACTCAGGGAGCAGACAGTGTGTCTGTTAGACTTCACTCAGGGAGCAGACAGTGTGTCTGTTAGACTTCACTCAGGGAGCAGACAGTGTGTCTGTTAGACTTCACTCAGGGAGCAGACAGTGTGTCTGTTAGACTTCACTCAGGGAGCAGACAGTGTGTCTGTTAGACTTCACTCAGGGAGCAGACAGTGTGTCTGTTAGACTTCACTCAGGGAGCAGACAGTGTGTCTGTTAGACTTCACTCAGGGAGCAGACAGTGTGTCTGTTAGACTTCACTCAGGGAGCAGACAGTGTGTCTGTTAGACTTCACTCAGGGAGCAGACAGTGTGTCTGTTAGACTTCACTCAGGGAGCAGACAGTGTGTCTGTTAGACTTCACTCAGGGAGCAGACAGTGTGTCTGTTAGACTTCACTCAGGGAGCAGACAGTGTGTCTGTTAGACTTCACTCAGGGAGCAGACAGTGTGTCTGTTAGACTTCACTCAGGGAGCAGACAGTGTGTCTGTTAGACTTCACTCAGGGAGCAGACAGTGTGTCTGTTAGACTTCACTCAGGGAGCAGACAGTGTGTCTGTTAGACTTCACTCAGGGAGCAGACAGTGTGTCTGTTAGACTTCACTCAGGGAGCAGACAGTGTGTCTGTTAGACTTCACTCAGGGAGCAGACAGTGTGTCTGTTAGACTTCACTCAGGGAGCAGACAGTGTGTCTGTTAGACTTCACTCAGGGAGCAGACAGTGTGTCTGTTAGACTTCACTCAGGGAGCAGACAGTGTGTCTGTTAGACTTCACTCAGGGAGCAGACAGTGTGTCTGTTAGACTTCACTCAGGGAGCAGACAGTGTGTCTGTTAGACTTCACTCAGGGAGCAGACAGTGTGTCTGTTAGACTTCACTCAGGGAGCAGACAGTGTGTCTGTTAGACTTCACTCAGGGAGCAGACAGTGTGTCTGTTAGACTTCACTCAGGGAGCAGACAGTGTGTCTGTTAGACTTCACTCAGGGAGCAGACAGTGTGTCTGTTAGACTTCACTCAGGGAGCAGACAGTGTGTCTGTTAGACTTCACTCAGGGAGCAGACAGTGTGTCTGTTAGACTTCACTCAGGGAGCAGACAGTGTGTCTGTTAGACTTCACTCAGGGAGCAGACAGTGTGTCTGTTAGACTTCACTCAGGGAGCAGACAGTGTGTCTGTTAGACTTCACTCAGGGAGTCTTAGAAACATAGAAAATAGGAGCTGGAATAGGCCATTCGGCCCTTTGAACCTGCTGTGCTAGTCATTCAGTCGCCTTTACCCGCTTTCCCCGCATACCCTCAGATCTATATCTAACTCCTTCTTGAATACACTGACTAGTTTGGCCTTGACTTGGAGATGCCGGTGTTGGACTGGGGTGTACAAAGTTAAAAATCACTCAACACCAGGTTATAGTCCAACAGGTTTAGTTGGAAACACTAGCTTTTGGAGCACCGCTCCTTCATCACGTGGTTGTGGAGGACACAATTGTAAGACACAGAATCTATAGCAAAAGTTTACAGTGTGATGTAACTGAAATTATACATTGAAAAATACCTTGGTTATTTGTTGAGTCTTTCATTGTTTGAATACCATGATAGTTTCACTTCTTTCATGTGTAAATCACAAAACTTTTTTTAAAAAAAGTTACATTCTCAGGTTAACTGTAACAATTGGTGTCAGCCAGATAATATGTTGAAGGTGTTAGCCCCCTGTGTTCCCTGTCTGTGCCGTAATGGTTAGACTGATTCTAATCTAAAAAGTGAGATGACACAGTCTTTCATGAATTTATGCAGTTTTTGAGCAAAGTACAGTGTAACTTTGCAAGTACAAATTCACCCCGCAAAATGTGTGTATGTGTGTACTGCTTTCTGTAGCAGAGAATTCCACAAGCTTCCCACTCTCTGGGTGAAAGCGTGTCTCCTCATCTCAGTCATAAAGGATATACCCTGCATCCATGGACTCTTCTGGACTCCCCAGTCATTGGGAAAATCCTGCCTGCATTTGCCCTGTCTTGTCCCCTTGGAATTTTGTAGGTTTCTAAACCCCCTAATTCTTCTAAACTCCATAGAGTCCTTACCAATCCAGTTTTTCTTCATATGCCAGTCTTACCATTCCTGGAATCAGTCTGTTAAACACCCTCCTGGGCTGGGAGGGCAACGTGCACTGTTTAAAACCAGGTTGTTGTGTGGAGTGACGGTGCAGGCTCTGACATTCATAGACAATTGAAGAGTACAGCACAGGAACAGGCCCTTCGGCCCACCGTGTCTGTGCTAACCCCGATGCCATTCCAAACTAATCCCATCTGCCTGTACATGGTTCATAACCCTCTACATTCCTTCTGTCACAATGGCTGACCCCAGAATCTCTCTCATTTTTGTCTCCTTGCTGTTGGTGTGTGTTAGAAGGAGTTGTAGATCGGTAATTGATCAAGAAGCTTAACACCGCCCCAGGACAAAGCAGTCTGCTCGCTTGGCACCATCTATACCCATTAAACATTCACTCCCTCCATCATTGACACGCGGTCGGAGCAGTGTGTACTAAGCTGCCCTGCAAAAATCAGAACCAGAGATCCTCAGACAGCACCTTCCGAACCCATGACCACTTCCATCCCAGCAGATACGTGGGAACACCGTGCACCGCACATTCCCTTCCAAGCCCCTCACCATCCTGACTTGGAAATATAGCCTTCGCTGTTGCTGGGTCAAAATCCTGGAATTCTCTCCCTCAGGGTATTGTGGGTCAACCCACAGCACATGGACTGCAGTGATTGATGAAGGAGTCTCATCCCAACCTTCTCAAAGGCAACTAAGGATGGATGATAAATGTTTGTCCAGCTATCGATACTCATGCCCTGTGAGTGAATACAAAAAGAATTTGCCAGTGTTATGATAAAATGGCCATCAAGCCCTGGGGTGAGATTAGAACTTGGCTCAGAGACAGGGGTAAGCCCTACCCCTCACAACCTCCTCTGCCTCTGAACTATCTTTTGTTGAAACCCATTCTCATTTTCCAGCTCCTCTACTCCCTTCCCTCAGGTCCTTTTTCTCCCCTGTTATCAACTGTTGGCTTTCCCAAACCTCCTTCTCTAAAACACACACATTCCCAATCGCTTCCAGGCTGCTCCAGGGAAATTAAAGCTATTGTTTTCAATCCCCACTCCAAACTCCCAGTCCCAAGTAGCTAACGCTACCCATCTTTTGGGGAACAGTCTGAGATGAAGTCAGTCTGTTCATAACCTTGGAGTTTGACCCTCAGATGACCTTCCAATCTCTAAATTGTGTCATCATTAAAGACTGTCCATTTTGTGCCTCCATAATGTCAACATTCTTCATGCGTAGCCCCGTGCCTGAGTGCCTCTCGACCTAACTATCCCAATGCAGCTTTTCCTGGGCTCACACACTCCATACACAGTATACTGAGCTCATGCAAAAAGATATTCGCAGGTAAAGGGACGGCTGGAAAAAGGGAAGCCTTCAGAAATGAGATAACAAAAATCCAGAGAAAGTATATTCCTGTCAGGGTGAAAGGGAAGGCTGGTAGGTATAGGGAATGCAAAATGACTAAAGAAATTGAGGGTTTGGTTAAGAAAAAGAAGGAAGCATATGTAAAGTATAGACAGGATAGATCGAGTGAATCCTTAGAAGAGTATAAAGGCAGTAGGAATATACTTAAGAGGGAGATCAGGAGGGAAAAA
>NC_057738.1:35425921-35441585 GCF_004010195.1 Chiloscyllium plagiosum
TTGATCAGATGGGCCAATGGGCTGAGAAGTGGCAGATGGAGTTTAATTTAGATAAATGCGAGGTGCTGCATTTTGGGAAAGCAAATCTTAGCAGGACTTATACACTTAATGGTAAGGTCCTGGGGAGTGTTGCTGAACTTTGGAGTGCAGGTTCGTAGCTCCTTGAAAGTGGAGTCGCAGGTAGGTAGGATAGTGAAGAAGGTGCTTGGTATGCCTTCCTTTATTGGTCAGAGTATTGAGTACAGGAGCTGGGAGGTCATGTTGCGGCTATACAGGACATTGGTTAGGCTACTGTTGGAATATTGTGTGCAATTCTGGTCTCCTTCCTATCGGAAAGATGTTGTGAAACTTGAAAGGGTTCAGAAAAGATTTACAAGGATGTTGCCAGGCTTGGAGGATTTGAGCTATGGGGAAAGGCTGAACAGGCTGGGGCTGTTTTCCCTGGAGTGTTGGAGGCTGAGGGGTGACCTTATCGAGGTTTACAAAATTATGAGGGGCATGGATAGGATAACTAGACAAGGTTTTTTCCCTGTGGTCGGGGAGTCCAGAACTAGAGGGCATAGGTTTAGGGTGAGAGGGGAAAGATATAAAAGAGACCTAAGGGGCAACTTTTTCATGCAGAGGGTAGTACGTGTATGGAATGAGCTGCCAGAGGAAGTGGTGGAGGCTGGTACAATTACAACATTTAAAAGGCATTTGGATGGGTATATGAATAGGAAGGGTTTGGATGGATGTGGGCCGGGTGCTGGCAGGTGGGACTAGATTGGGTTGGGATATCTGGTCGGCATGGACAGGTTGGACTGAAGGGTCTGTTTCCATGCTGTACATCTCTATGACTCTATCTGCTTCCCAGGCCGAAACTGCGTTGAGTCCCATTTCTCAACTGAGCAGTGTGCTTCCCATCTACATGGGCTCCTGGGAAAGAAATCGAAACATACTGCATGGAAACAGACCCTTTGGTCCAACTCATTTGGAGCACTGGGGGCTGAGGGTTGACCTTATAGAGGTTTTAATTCACAAGGAGCATGGTTAGGGTAAATACACAAATCTTTTCTCTGGGGTGGGGGGAGTCAGAAACTAGATGTTTCTGACCAGATATCCTGGATAAGTCTAGTCCCATTTGCCAGGATATGGCCCATACCCCTTTAAACCTTTCGTATTCATCTACACATTCAAATACCTTCTAAATGTTATAATTGTGTCTGCCTCCACCATTTCCTCTGGCATCTCATTCCATACATGCATCACCCTCTGCATGAAAACGTTACCCCTCAGGCCCCTTTTAAATCTTTCCCCTCTCATCTTAAATCTATGCCCTCTAGTTTCTGACTCCCCCACCCCAGAGAAAAGATTTGTGTATTTACCCTAACCATGCTCCTTGTGAATTAAAACCTCTATAAGGTCAACCCTCAGCCCCCAGTGCTCCAAAAGAAAATCCCTCCAGCCAACTCAGCCTCTCCTTATAGCTCAATTCCTCCAACCCTTTTAAGCTTCAAAGTCGCCCATTGTCTCCGTCACCACCAATTCAGGATGGGCCCTGAACGCTGACCCCAGGCAGCAATGCCCCCGTCCCATGAAGGCAATAAAGAATCTCCAACATGTGTCTCTGGTAATGCAGCACCCTTCAGCACTGCGTTGGAGGGTGAGCCCAGGGTACTGTGCTGAAATGGACTTGAACCAGTAACCTCCTGGCTCTGCCAGCCATTTCTGTAACCCTTGTGTTGTGAAGGTTGTTGGGTATTCCGCACTGCGGCTGGTCGTTTCTATCCTTCACGCCCTGCTGTTTATGTTTGTCCAGGAAGTTGCAGAGTACTATGCAGCAAATGTGCAATCAACCCTCAGATGGCAGAAACCTCCCGTTATAGAGGCACTGAAGGTAATTTTGAAGTGAATTTTTTTCTCTTTATGATTGTCATTATGATCCCTGTGGAGACCCGTAACAGGAAAGTTTTGTCACAATTGTGGGGATTATAAAGAATTATGTTTTGTTACTGTATGGTGAAAGTTATTTACGCCTGGGAACAAAGCAGTTTCTAAGCCTCAGTTGTGTAGATCCAGTCTCCTGGAATGATGGTGGGGTGGGAGCAGGTGGGGGGCGGTGGAGTGGGGTGGTGTGACCAGTTGCCCTGAACTGAAAGCTTGGTTCTCCTGCTGGGAGAAGCTAGATTATCCTGCTGGGAGATTCCCTTCTGAGATGTAATCACGATTCTTCTCACCTGGGACATAGAGTCTTCTGTTCTGGTCAAAACAAGCTGTTGGTCTGTTGTAAGCTCAGCAGAGTAAGCATTGTACTCATTACCAATACAGGGGTTCTCCCAGGCACTTTGCTGCAATCACAGGATTTATACAATTCAAAACAGGGCTCTAGGTTGTGTGATAGAACAAGTGTGCAGGTTAGGCGAATTGGCCATGCCAAAGTGCCCGTAGTGTTAGGTGAATGTAGGGAAATGGGTCTGGGTGGATTGCTCTTCGGAGGGTCGGTGTGGACTTGTTGGGCCGAAGGGCCTGTTTCCACACTGTAAGTAATCTAATCTAATCTGAGGGTTCAGGAAGATAATCCTATGAAGTTTGTATTGCACATAGATGGGGTGGTTAAGATGGCATTTAGCATGCTGGCCTTCACTGCTCAGACCTTTGAGTATTGGAGTTGGAACATTCATGTTGAGGTTGTACAGGACATTGGTGAGGCCTGTTCTGGAGTACTGTGCCCAGTTCTGGTCACCCCCTGCTATAGGAAGGATATTATTAAGCTGGAGAGGGTTCAGAAAAGGTTTACCAGGGTGTTGCCTGGATTGGAGGGTTGGAGATACAAGGAGAGGCTGATGGCCTGGCACTTTTTTCACTGGAGTGTAGGAGGTTGAGGGGTGACCTTATAGAGGCTTATAAAATCATGAGGGGTGTAGATTAGGTGAATGGCAGGTCTCTTTACCCTAGGGTGGGAGATTAGCCAGCATATTTTTTAGGTGAGAGGATAAAGATTTCAAAAAGACACAAGGGGTAATTTTTTTGCACAGAGAGCAATTCATGTGTGGACTGGACTTCCAAAGAAAGTGGTGGATGCAGGTGCAGTTACAACGTTTAAAAGGCATTTAGATTTAAAAAAACACGAGTAAGAAATGTTGAGAGGGATTTGAACCAAATGTAAGCAAATGGTACTAATTTATTTTGAGATTGTGGTTGGTATGGACTGGTTAGACCGAAGGGCCTGTTGCCCTGCAGTATGACTCTATGACATGTCTTTGATATGCTTTCTTGGAATTGATGCACTTAAGAAACTGTTTCACACAAATTTCTGACCTGTCTTTAAAAAACAATTCACAGGAACGACCCACATGTGCCTCTATTTTAATATAAAAATCCCAAAATGTAATATGTATAAAATACACCTTTCATCATACCTCCAAAGTCTCAGCAAGATGTTGTAACATATATGCAGTAAATCACCCCTTTACTTTAAAGAAGTGAGTGTGTTGTGGAGGGGTGAGGTTGGTATCAATGCCAATCTCAAAAAAGTTCCCACTTAGATACAAAACAAATGTGTATTTCATTTCCGTTAGTAAGAATGCAGAGGAAGCCATTTTGAGATCAGGTTACAGACTTCCCTATAAACACTTGGCCGTCACCAACATACCGCAGGTGCATTTTTTTTCTTGCTGTCATCTGAGAGGTAGTGAGCAAGAGATGGAATCAGACAGGCCCGCATCTCATGCAGAAAAATGTTAACGCTATCATTCAGCGTGAGTGGGAGCTTGGACACAGATTAAAGACAACATTCAGTAGGAATGAAAGGAGAATGGAAGATTTGCCTAGCTCAGTGCTAACAGAAGGAATCTACAGTGTAAGTCTCACAGTGGGTGGTAGTCCTGGGATTAGAGGCTACCTAACTGGGAAAACTGAAGAGAAATTAACAGATTAGAAACTGGGAGCAATTGTGAATTGTTTGTTATCGTAACTAATTCCATGGAGAGTGATACTGAAAAAGAAACAAGTATTTCTATAGTTTAATTGCCTACAAAAAGAAAATAGTGTTTAGTCGATTGTGTTTCGTTGGCCATTTCTTGCAGTAAAAAAATTAAAACGTGAAGCCTTGATGTGTTTTTATTCCCGGTCTTAACTGGAGGTTTGAATTTCTCTTTAGCAATGATCGATCTTGAAAGAGATCAGAATAGAGTTAAATGCAGCAGGGAAGAAACGAAAAGGCAAAGATTTCACTTCTGAAAGATTTCAGTTTTTCTTTTCTTGTTGGGACGAACTTTCTTTTGAAGCCTTTAACTGGCTGTTGGTACGGATGTTACAGCCTTGCAGTTTTCTGTTGGCAGAACACAGTACTCAGTGACAGGTCACAGCAGGAGTACTGGGCAGCTTCAGATTTCTAATTAACAGCTTAAAGTACCACCTTCCCAAACAGAGGAACCACGGGAATAGATCAACTCTGAGATCTCAGGCATGGTGCAAAATGTCATTCTCACAAAATGGCTCATCACGGTTTCTGTTTAAAAACCCCCTTGTGCAGCACCACAACATTCCTGGGTATTGCCTGGACTCGCAGAATTGTACAGCATGGGGCCCATTTGGCCCATCGAGTCCGTACTGCAATGCAATGGACAGCACGTTTAAAACAAAAGCAGAAGTTGTTGGAAAAGCTCGGCAGGTCTGGCAGCATCTGTAGAGAGCAATCAGAGTTAACTTTGGACTCTTCGGTATCGCTGCCTTTACGACCTCTCTTCAAAAAAACCAAGGACAAAAGAACCTTTTTAAAGTGACAACATCATCACACACTGTACCATAGTATGCTCAGCCTTTCCTTATAAGATAGCTCAACCCTCGCCCTGGCAATCAGTTGAGTAAATCTCCTCTGAACTGCTGCTCCTACAATTAAAGCCAGACTTGGTACACAAATTTCCTTAAAAATGCTCTTCTAGCATAGCTGGCTCCTCCCAGCACTCAATGGTAATTCCCAGCTTCCTTTTAATCCAGTGGGAATTCTCCACCCTGCTGTAATGCCCCCAATTCTGCTGTGAATTCACGTTGAGTACCCCTCCAGGAGATTGCTAACACTCAGTGTTGAATCTGGTTAATGGTTTCCTCTTCACCTGTGCCCTTTGCTCTTTGACACCAATGCCAGCGACTTTGGGAAAGTCCTAGAGGTGCAAGCAATGAACTGGCGGGGTGTTACAGTTCACTCAGGGAGCCAGGGTTGCTGTGTGATACATTGTAAGCTGGAGCGTTGAATAGTGAAGGTAGGGGCCCCCATATCCCTTCCATCACTTAGCTGACCAGGAATCTCGCCCACACTGTCTCCATTTCTCTCCCTCCATCTGTCAGATGGATTTGCAGGTTGAGACTCAACCCTGTTTGGTCACATGGTGAAGACACCTTCCTTGGTCAGTGTCACACCATCATTCCCAGCATTGAGGGGGTCCTTCCCCCCCCATTCCCGAGGGTCCTGAACAATCTGACTGTGGGCATTCACACTTTACCACAGGGGGAGGCAAGTGGCAGTCGAAGAGGTGTGTGGCACGTTTGGATTTTCGCGCACTCTGTCCGATGTTTGTGTTTGGACCTCCAGAAGGTGTACAATATGGCACTTTTGCGAAAACCCTTCTGCTGTTTGGAAGGTCTAGGGTAAGGTGGTGCCGCAACGAGATGCGACGTTGTATTTTTTGAGGGAGGACGTTCTTCAACCTTGGACTGACCTTATCCGTCAAGGCCGGGGGATTGGATTCGAACCCATAGGTGCAGGCTCAAAGGCAAGGACACTACCCACTGCACCACGAGAAGTTCCTTTCAACTGTGCACAAAACTTCAAATAGAACAATACCCAGGGATGAAAAGTATCTGTCCCATGGTGAGACTGGAGTTGTACTTGTTCAGAGTAGAGAAAAGGAAGAGAGAATTTGACAGAGGTGTATGAATCCTGAACGGTTACGACAGAGGAAATGAGGTTCTGATGGCAGAGGGGGCAGTAAGCAGGGGAGATGGATGGAAGATGATTGGCACAGTAGGAACTGGAGACAGAGTTAGGCAAACAAACTGCTTGACACAACAGGTCGCAATCTGAAAAACCTCTGCCTGAACACAGAATCACTCTCAAGAGATTGAAAATGTGGAGAAAATGTGGAGAGGCGGGACTGATTGATTATTTTACCAGATAGTCATGATCGGTTGAATGTGTGATATTGTTCAATGATGTTATGCAGGATTGGATGAGGTGAATGTTTTCTTTGGCTCTTTGTGTGTGTTTTTTTTTCCCTGGCAGCACAAGGCGAAAGCTGCAGGTCTCTGGAACCTCTTCCTGCCAGCAGTCAGCGGCCTGACTCAGTTGGATTATGCTTTCATTGCTGAAGAAACTGGAAGATGCTTCTTTGCTCCTGACGTTTTCAACTGCCAGGCTCCAGGTAGGTCGCCAACTCAAGCATCACCCATTATCATTGCTGAATGGATTGGCACCTTCTGCTTAGGAACCGTGAGGTTTAAGTGAGAAGGGAAGTTGACAGAAAAAAAACACCTGATATTTTATAACAAAATCAGCAAGTTCTGGAACATCTCACCAGGTCGGGCACTGCCTGTGGAGAGGGCAAGGGAGTTAACGTTTCGAATCCTGATATGACTGTTTTTTGGAACCCATCAGTTCCCTTCGGCTGAACCTGATCTCCACTTATCTGAAGACCACCCTCATCAGAGACTCCTCGGCTATCCCTGAGCATCATTGTCCATTCCTTTCCACAATCACAGACCTTCCTGACTGAGCTCCAGCCTTCCATGTTCTGTGATGACCATCTTCCTCTTGTATTCAATGTTCTCTTCTTCTTTTACCACTGTCTTTCCCACTTCATTTTTTCCATTTTTTCCCTTTTTCTTTCCCTCTTTCGTTCTCCCACTTTCTTCTTTCTTTCACTGTCTTCCTCCCTGTCTCCTTCCTCCCTTCCTATCTCTCTTTCTTTCCTTCTCTCTTTCTTTCCTTCTCTCTTTCTTTCCTTCTCTCTTTCTTTCCTTCTCTCTTTCTTTCCTTCTCTCTTTCTTTCCTTCATCTTTTCTTTCCTTCTTTCTCTCTTTGTTTCTTTCTCTGTTTTTCTCTCTCCTTTCTCTCTCTCGCTCTTTTTCTCACTTTTTCTCTTTCTTGTTTTTTTCTCTCCCCAACCCCTTGCCTGTGAACTCCACCCACCCTCACAAATCATGATCTTGGGTTTGATCTCAACAAGTGAACTCTGGCCAGTCCACATGGCTCCAACCTTCTGCCAAGGAACAATGTCAACACCTCTGCATTGATCGTTTCACTTTTTATTTTAATTTTTTTTAACAGTGAAGGGGAGGGCAGGGATTAAATCAAAATAGAGTTGGAGGGGGAAATAATGCACTCCACTCCCTGCGGCGCCCACTTCTCCCTGAACAACTCCAGGGTGTTGGTCGACACCGCGTGCTCCTTCTCCAAGGACACCCGGGCTCTAATGTAACCGCGGAAGAGGGGCAGGCAGTCAGCCCTAACGACCCCCTCCACGGCCCGCTGCCTGGACCTGTTTATGGCCAGTTTGGCCAGGCCCAGGAGCAGACCCACGAGGAGGTCCTCAGACCTGCCCTCCCTCCTCCGTACCGGGTGCCCGAAGATCAGGAGCGTGGTATTTTCACTTTTTAATCCTCCCCTTGCCAAGTTCTCCACGTTAGGGACAGGAATGGTCTGTTGAGCCTGTGATTTTTGAGAACAAAAAGCATTCATGGGATATTGACAGCGCTCGCTGGGCCTGTGTTAATTGACAATGAGATATTTTAATTGAATTCAAATTTCACCCTCTGCCAATGGTGGTGTTTGAACCCACATCCCCAGAATATTACTGTGAAGGTTTTTGTTTATTTTTCAAGTGACATTACCACAATGCCACTGCCTCCCTTTAAACTGAATTCCGTAGAAATCTGGAATAAAAAGCTAATCCAACAGCAAGCATAAAAACCCATCTTGTTCATCATGTCCTTTAAGAAATGCAATCTGCCTAACCCCCACTTACAAGTGACTCCAGACCCACAGCAACTCTCAGCTGCCATCTGGGCAGTTAGGGACAGGCAGTACACGCTGGCTGGGCAAAACACATGAATGAATCAAAATAAAACTATTCCTTCAGTGTGTTTAAATGATTCTTTTAAAGTGTCTGTAAAAATTCAAATTCTCAGCTTAAAGCAGAGCTTTCGTATTGCGTCCCTCGGGAGCTGTACCGAATGCTGCATCTTCTGTGCTTTACCCTGCTGTTGCATTAATATCTTTCTCTTCCCCTCCTGGAACTTCTCGACACATTTCCCCTTTAAAACTCACTTCTCTGGCCATCTGCTCTGACACCTTCTGTGGTTTGATGTCAAACTTTGGTTGATGAACATTTGAAAGTAATTTGCTGTGCAAACGGCGCTATACAAATGCAGCACTTGATGCTGTTCTTTGGCATATGGCTAACCAGAAAGTATTGTCTACAGTGACTGATCTGGTGTTCCGGGAGGGATCTGATTGAGGGGCTCAGACTGCGGTTATACTGGGAAAAACATTTCCTCTAAGTAGAGGGGTCAGTAAAAAATGGGCATAGCTTTCAGGTAAAGAGCAGGAGATTTAGGGGGGATTTGAAAAACATCTTTCAACCTTAAAGTTATGGAACCTATTGGCCAGAAAGAGACAGGAACAGCGGTTGGCCATGGGATGAGGGCTTTGTGGTCCAGACTAACTCTATCCTCCACTGTCTCCGAACCTCAAGCACCCAGGGCAAGGGACCACTGGGTATGTGGGAGGCAGCAGTCTGGCTGATTGTATATCCCATTCCTCAATGACCAAATCCTCCTAATGACCAACATCCGTTCCAATGACCAATACACCCACCTCCCCAATGACCAACACACCCACCTCCCCAATGACCAACACATCCACTTCCCCAATGACCAACACACCTACCTCCCCAATGACCAACACACTCACTTCCCCAATGACCAACACACCTACCTCCCCAATGACCAACACACTCACTTCCCCAATGACCAACACACTCACTTTTCCAATGACCAACACACCCACCTCCCCAATGACTAACATGCACAGCCTCAAATGACCAACACACCCACCTCCCCAATTGCTGCTGCTGCAGCCACTTCTGCTCCTAAAGACGTCACTCACCTGGACATGATGACTCCATCACCTATGTCACTTCCACAACCAGTGATGTCACTCACCAGAAACCAGTCTGCAATGTCGCTGCCGTCACATGTGATGTCACTTCCTACCCCATGGACACTGCTGTAGACCACACTTCCGCCCCCTTTGTGAGCATCACTTCTATTGGTGACATCACTCCTGATTCTATAATCCCGCCCATTCAAGTGACTGTCCCTGCCCCCACACCCAGCTGCAACCCCACACCAGGTCCTGGCTCCCAGCCATGCTGTATATTCACCATTCCCTCAGACCTCCCACTCACTGAGATGAATGTTAGTCCTCAGCAAAAGCCTTATCTTTATCCTGCTATGCTCTCAAATTAATGACTTCGACACGCGTCATGACCTTGAACATTTCTGCGCCACCTCCGCCTCCAGGCCCACTTTAATCAACCAAGACTCCTGCTGACCCACAGAGGACCCCTTCTCATGCCTCCAACACACCCCATCCACCTGGACACCCTGTGCTGGCTTGTTACCCACCCTTGACCTCTTCATTTCTAACTGCTACCATGACATTGACCACCTCAACCTGTCCACCCACTCCAATCTCCCGCCCTCACAACACGGAGTCCTCTACTCCCTCCGATCCGACTACAACTTCACCATCAAACCCGCAGAAGGTGGGCAGGGGGAGGGGGGAGTGCAGAAGTCATGTATGGCACCAACTTCTCCACCACTGAAGACAGGCGCCAACTCATAGATGCCTCCTCCTACTGTCCCCTCGACTACAACCTCACCTCCATCACCAAACCATCATCTCCCAGACTGTACACAACCTCATCATCTCTGGGGATCTCCCATCCACAGCCTCCAACTTCATTGTCCGTGACCCCCCCACTGCCCAATTCTACCTCCTTCCGAAGATTCACAAACCTGATCTCTGCCTGCCTTGACACTGTCCTGTCCCCCTTAGTCCAGGAACTCCCCACCTACGTTCGTGACATCACCCATGCCCTTCACCTCCTCCAAGATTTTCATTTCCCCGCCCCAAAGCCTCATCTTCACCAAGGACATCCAGTCCCTGTACACTTCCATCCGCCATGACGAAGGTCTCCAAGCCCTCAGTTTCTTCCTGTAATGCAGTCCCAAGCAGTCCCCTTCCACCAACACCCTCATCCATCTGGCTGAACTGGTCCTCACCCTCAACAAAATCTCCTTCCAATCCTTCCACTTCCTCCAAAGCAAAGGGGTAGTCATGGGCACCCGCATGGGGCCCAGCTATACCTGCCTCTTTGTTGGATAGGTGGAACAGTCCATCTTCTGCAACTTTGAGAAATAAGGAAGGGATGATCACCTTATTGGGATTGTATAATAGACCCCCTAATAGTCAGAGGGAAATTGAGAAACAAACTTGTAAGGGGATCTCAGCTATCTGTAAGAATAATAGGGTAGTTATGGTAGGGGATTTTAACTTCCCAAAAATCGACTGGGACTGCCATAGTGTTAAAGGTTTAGATGGAGAGGAATTTCTTAAGTGCGTCCAGGACATTTTTCTGATTCGGGGAGTCCAGAACTAGAGGGCATAGGTCTAGGCTGAGAGGGGAATGATATAAAAGAGACCTAAGGGGCAACGTTTTCATGCAAAGAGTGGTACGTGTATGGAATGAGCTGCCAGAGGAAGTGGTGGAGGCTGGTACAATTGCAACATTTAAGAGGCATTTGGATGGGTATACGAATAGGAAGGGTTTTGAGGGACATGGGCCAGGTGCTGTCAGGTGGGACTATATTGGGTTGGGATATCTGGTCGGCATGGACAGGTTGTACTGAAGGGTCTGTTTCCATGCTGTACATCTCTATGACTCTACACTGGCACCATCCCACACCTTTTCCTCTGCTACATCAATTATTGTATTGGCGCCCACTCGTGCTCCCACGAGAAGGTTGAACAGTTCATCAACTTTACCAACATCTTCCACCCCGACCTCAAATTCACCTGGACCATCTCGGATACCTTCCTCTGCTTCCTGGACCTGTCCATCTCCATCAATGGTGACCGACTGACTACGTACATCTACTACAAACCCACCGACTCCCACAGCTACATGGACTACACCTCCTCCCACCCTACCTCCTGTAAAAAGGTGATCCCTTATTCCCAATTCCTCCGCCTATGCCACATTTGTTTTCAGGATGACCAGTTCCATTGTAGACAATTCCAGATGACCTCCTTCTTCCAAGACCGCAATTTCCCCTCCCACATGATCGAAAATGCCCTCGTATCTCCTCCATTTCCTGCATCTCTGCCCTCAAACCCCTCCCTTCCCAATGCAACATGGACATTACACCCCCCAGCCCTCACCTTCCTCCCACCAACCTCCGTATACATCACAATATCCTCCGCCATTTCTGTCACCTCCAAACGAACCCCACCATCAGAGATATATTTCCCTCCCCACCACTATCTGCATTCCGTAAAGACCATTCCCTCCGTGACTCCCTCGTCAGATCCATAACCCCACCAGCCCACACCCCACACCCCACTCCTGGCACCTTCACTTGCCACCACAAGAAGTGCAAAACCTGTGCCCACACCTGCCCCATCACCTCCGTCGAAGGCCCCAAAGGATCCTTCCACATCCGACAGAAATTTACCTGTACCTCCATGAGCAATCGTATCTGTTGCACCCGATGAGGTCTCCTCTACATCGTGGAGACAGGACACCAACTTACAGATCATTTCAGAGAACATCTCTGGGACACCTTCACCAACCAACTCCACTGCCCCTTGGCTGAACACTTCAACTCCATCTTCCACTCTGCCAAGGACATACAGGTCCTGGGCCGCCTCTGTCGCCACTCCCTTACCACCCGATGCCAGGAGGAACAACACCTCATCTTCTGCCTTGGGGCCCTCCAACCCCACTGCATCAATGTGGACATCACCAGTTTTCTTGTTTTCCCTTTCCCACCTTTCCCCAGTCCCAAGCCTCCAACCCGGCACCGCTCTCTTGACCTGTCCATCACCTTTGCCATCTATCTGCTCCACCCTCCTCTCCGACCTATCACCTTCTCCCCCACCTTCTCCTACCTAATGCATCCTCAGCTACCTTCCCCCCAGCCCCATCCCGTTTCCATTTATCTCTTAGTGCCCCGGCCCACAATCCTCATTCCTGATGAAGGACTTATGCCTGAAACGTCGATTCTCCTGCTCCTTGGATGCTGTGCTTTTCCAGCACCACACTTTCGACTCCCACCTGCCCAATGACCAACATGCACACCCCGAAATGACCAAGTCCTCCCTAATGACCAACACCCCTGCGCCCCCCCCCCCCCCACCTCCCCTTCAGTCCATGTCCAGCTCAGCGCTGCAGGGAACAGTTTCCTGCTCTCTGTGCCCACCCAAAGCCCACCCCACCCCACTCTTGGTGACTGATCCATGAGGGTGATGTGTAAATGGCTCATTTCAACACAGCATCATAACAGAAGCAGCAGAGTACAACGGCAGACTTTCCACCTGATGACATTCCCACTTTGTTTCCTAGACACAGGGAACATGGAGGTGCTACACTTGTACGGAACGGAAGAGCAGAAGAAGAGATGGCTGGAACCTCTGCTTGACGGAGAAATCCATTCGTGTTTTTGCATGACAGGTATCTCCATCTGCCTGGGTTAGTCCATTCAGTCGTTTAGGATTCCAGCTGATGCTCTCGCCAGAGCTGGGCTGTGGAAGTAACACACCCCTTTATTCCCCCCACTTCCCAAAAATAACAGCAGGCTCCGTTTGACTGATCCGGCCTACAACTGCCGCGGTTTCAAACTCTGAAATTCCTTCCTGAAACCCCTCCACTGATCCCATGACACTCCATAAAACATCCCCATCTTGGGCTGAGCTCTCGGTCATTGGTCATAAGGTTTTGTTAGTTGGCTCAGTTTCGCGTTTCCATTTTGGGGTCACTCCTGTGAAGCATTATCAGAACATTTTACAACGGAGAGGGCACTATTTAAATGCAACAGGTTGTTTGCTGTTGGTCACAAAGCTGATCATAGAATTCCTACAGTGTGGAAGCAGGCCATTCGGCCCATCGAGTCCACACCAGCCCTCCGAAGAGCAGCCCACCTCGACTCACCCCCTACCGTATTCTCGTGGCCCTCCATTTCCCATGGCCAGTCTACCCTAACCTGCACATCTTTGGACTGTGGGAGGAAACCAGAGCACCTGGAGGAAACTCACGCAGACACAGGGAGAATGTGCAAACTCCACACAGTCAGTCACCCGAGAGTGGAATCGAACCCAGGTCCCTGGCACTGTGAGGCAGCAGTGCTAACCACCATGCCACCCCAAATGGATCACAGATGGAATCCCTGCAGTTTGAAATAGGCCATTTGGCCTACCAAGTCCACACAGACCCTCCGAAAAGTGTCCCATTCAGACCTATTTCCCTATTTTATTGCTCTACATTACTCCTGACTAATACCCCTAGCCTACACATTCCTGAACACTATGGGGCAAGTTAGTATGGCCAATCCACCCTAACCTGCACATCTTTGGACTGTGTGAGGAAACCCACACAGACACAGGGAGAATGTGAAAACTCCACACAGCCCGTCGCCCGAGGCGGGAATCAAACCCGAGTCCCTGGCTCTGTGAGGCAACAGTGCTAACCCCTGAGCCATTGTACCCACCCCTAGATCTGCTGAGCTGATGGGGTGACTTCCCAGGCAACTGGTGTCAATTTGAGTGTTGACATTGAGAGATGGCAGCCACGGTCGGATGGCCCCAGTGTTATGGACAGTCCCACAGGCCTGAACCATGGACAGTGAGATCTTCACCAGGGGTAAGGCAAGATGCAGGTTCTAAACCTACCCCAGCCAGTGACATGCACATTTTCCAGTTGGGATGGCAGTGGTTTCACATTTTGTTCCATCTCAATGACTGACGAGGAATCTCTCGCTGTCTGCCATTGGCATGTGTTTGAAGGGCTTGGGGGCAGCTTGGTGCTTATTCTGTCTCACCACATCACGAGCCATGGCCACCACATCATGAAGTGGGGCCTGAACCCAGAGGTTCTGGCTCAGAGGCAGAAACACTACCTCTGAGCTCCCCGGCCTTTCTGTGTGTCTGATTGGCAGATTGCTTGATGGCTGTGACATCGCCCCTCCCCAACACACCACCCCCTTGGGTGTTATTAATGGCTGCTATTAATTCAGAAATGGTGACCTTTTCATCTCTGACAATGATGTTTTTTTCTTCACTTGGTCCACCTCTCAGAGCCGGACGTGGCTTCCAGTGATGCCACCAATGTTGAATGTACCATTCACCGGGACGGAGAGAGCTATGTCATCGTTGGCAAGAAGTGGTGGGCCAGTGGTGAGTAAAGGGTGACCCAGAGCTCAGGTTTGGAAGTTACGCACTTTTCCCCGGCTGGGGGGACCAGTACTCTGAGCATTCTGTTGACTCAAAACTACAGGTCATTCTGCCATAAACGTGCGTTTTGTCAGCATGAATTGGCTATAACACCATTTACGAATTGTGGGTGTTGTTTGGATAACACACAGTTTCTTCTGAACGGGTATAACAATTTTCTATTAGTAAGCTTTCAACTGCATGATTTTCTATACCGTGAGGTCACAGAGGAACAAAACTGTCATGTTATAGCAGAAGGACCTGTAAGTGGGGAAGTGTGAGTGATGACAAGGAGATAAAGGCTCTTCAGTGTGAGTTAGACAAATTGAGTGAGTTGGCAATCATGTACCAGATGTGTAGAACACCGATAAATGTGGAGTTATCCACTTTTGTAGGAAAAATGGTGATAGGTGAGGAAATGTTAATGAGCAAAGGGAGCTGGGTAGTCTTATACACTGGTCATTGAAAGCAAGCAGTTAGGAAAGCAAATGGTTTGTTGGCCTTCATTGCAACAGGGTTTGAGTATAGGAGCAAGGAGGTCTTCCTGCTGCTGTACAAGGTCTTGGTGAAACTAGAGCTAGAGTATTGGGTGCAGCTTTGGTCTCCTTATCCAAGAAAGGTACACTTCCCAGAGACTGAGTGCAATGAAGGTTCACCTGACCAATTCCTGGGGTGGCAGGTTTGTCACATGAGGAGAGATTGGGTCAACTGGGCCTGAATTCATTGCAGTCCAGAAGAATGGGTGAGGATCTCACTGAAATGTCTAACATTATGGCAGGGCCGGATGGTCTGAATACTGGGATGAAGGTTCCCCTCGTAGGGAGGTCCAGGACAAGAAGATCATGGGGTCTCAGGATATAGGGATAGGCCATTGCATACTGAGCTGAAGAGATCTCAATTCACTCAGAGCATGGAAGTCACTGAATGTCACCGAGTCATAGAGATGTACAGCATGGAAACAGACCCTTCAGACAAACCCGTCCACACCGACCAGATATCCCAACCCAATCTAGTCCCACCTGCCAGCACCCGGCCCATATCCCTCCAAACCCTTCCTATTCATATACCCACCAAATGCCTCTTAAATGTTGCAATTGTACCAGCCTCCACCATTTCCTCTGGCAGCTCATTCCATAC
>NC_057738.1:35441910-35481698 GCF_004010195.1 Chiloscyllium plagiosum
GCACTCCAAGGTCTCTTTGTTCAGCAACACTCCCTAGGACCTTACCATTAAGTGTATAAGTCCTGCTAAGGTTTGCTTTCCCAAAATGCAGCCACGTCGCATTTATCTGAATTAAACTCCATCTGCCACTTCTCAGCCCATTGGCCCATCTGGTCCAGATCCTGTTTAATCTGATGTAACCCTCTTCACTGGCCACTTCACCTCCCATTTTGGTGTCATCTGCAAACTTACTAACTATACCTCTTATACTCGCATCCAAATCATTTATGTAAATGACAAAAAGTAGAGGACCCAGCACCGATCCTTGTGGCATTCCACTGGTCACAGGCCTCCAGTCTGAAAAACAACTCTCCACCACCACCCCATGTATTGAAGGAATAAATAGACTTCTAGAGGCTAAAGGTGTGTGGACTGAATGGGTGATGGCGTGGAGATAGAGGATCAGTTGTGATTACATTGAATTGTGGCATGGCTCGATGGGCTGAGTGGCCTACCTCCTGCTCCTGTTTGCTATGTTTCTGTGTTAAAGCTGGAAGTTGAGCCAGCAGGTTATTTCACAGCCATTACACCACCAGGTGGCAGTCTTGGCTTAGCTGCTCGGAATACCAGCCTTTTATTAAAGAGAAGCAGGAAGCTGGAAGAACGCAGCAAGCCCAGCAGCATCAGGTGGTGCAGAGGTCGACGTTTCAGGTGTAACCCTTGTTCAGGACTCGGGGTGGGTCTGGAGGGAGCTGCAGATAAAGGGGAGGTGGGGCCAGGATAGTGAGGTAGGGAGAGCTGAAGATAGGTCGAGGATACAACCAGGTTGGTCAATGGGAAGAATGGATCCAGTTGGTGGCTGGGAGGAGTGGAAGGGAGGGTGAGGGGCTGGGAAGGATGTCAGGGGATGGGGAGAGAGGTTATTTGAAATTGGAGAACTCAGTGTTGAGTCCTTTGGGTTGTAGGCTGCCCAGGCAGAGGGTGAGGTGTTGTTCCTCCAATTTGTGGTTTGGGTCGTTGGAGCAATGGAGAAGGCCAAGGTTGGTCATATCGGAAAGGGAGTGGTTGGGTGAATTGAAATGGGAGGTGACTGGGAGGTCTGGTCGGCCCCTGAGGACCTGGCTGTGACGCTCAGGGAGCCGTTCCCTGAGTTTACGTTCGGTCTCCCCCATGTAGAGAAGACCACATCGGGAACACCTGATACTGTAAACTAAGTTGGAGGAGAGTCGAGAGTGTGGTGCTGGAAAAGCACAGCAGGTCAGGCAGCATCCGAGGAGCAGGAGAATCGACGTTTCAGACAAAAGCCCTTTATTCAGACAAAAGTTGCCTGACCTGCTGTGCTTTTCCAGCACTACACTCTCGAGTCTAATGTCCAGCATCTGCAGACCTCACTTTCTCCTATGCTGGAGGAGAGGCAGATGAATCTCTGTCTCATCTGGAAGAACTATTTGGGGCTCTGGATCGAGGTGAGGGGGCTGGTGTACCGGTAGGTTTTGCATCTTTTCCAGTTGCAGGAGAAGGTACCTGGGGGTTTGGGGGGGGTTGGTGGGGAGAGTGTGACACAAACCAAGGACTGTCAAAGGGAATGGTCCTTGTGGAAGGCAGAGAGGGATGGGAAGGGGAAGATGTTCTTTGATGGTGGGGGTCTAGTTGGCACCTTCGTAAAGCAGTGTTGCCACTCTTGATAGAACAGGCTGATTACTTGTGGAAGTCTTTGTTGAAACCAGTTAGCTTCAGTGACATGGCATTTCCCAGAAACCCAGCAGGTCAAAGGTGGCTGTGTGACACAATGCCTATAAGGAATGATAACCCCTGGAAAGAGTTGGCAGAGTCTGATAGGCTGAATGGTCTCTGCATGACTTTGATTAAAGGCCCGATAAACATTTACTTCAAAGCGCTGGATTAACCACAAATGCTGGGGAGGGAATCAAAAGATTGTGTTTCTTTGCAAACTATTGTGTTTTACGAGCTGTAGGGCAAGTTTAAATGAAACAGTAACTATGCACATCAAAGACAAATAATCATTTATGGCCATTTCGACTTATCAGCGCCTTATTGTCTGATACTGGATTTAAAAGATATTTCCGTTCTGGTGGTTTATTTCCATTTCTCATTTCACTGTGACACCTTATTTGTTGCACTGTGGTTTATAGAGATCAAAAACTTAATAATGCACTTGTCTTAAATGAATGCACTGCCTGGGAAAGTAGTGGAGGTGCATTCCATAGGAGAGAGCTGGATATGTATTTGAAAGTGATGAATTTGGAGAGCCGTGGCGATAGGGCTGGAGAATGGGACTAGCTGGGTAACTCTTTCGGCACCCAGTGCAGTTCACGATGGGCTGAATGGCCTCCTCCTGGACTGTAAAATTCAATGATTCTATAAGGATCAAGGTTACAAAGGCTAACAGACCACTGATGCCTGGAGCTCCAAGTTGTTTAGGAAAAAAATACAAAGGTTTCTTCTTAGGAAAATTGCAGACTGATGTTATGATGGAGGTGAGCAAGGAATGCAGTTGGCTTGGCCATTGGGTGCGATGTCATATGTAGCTGTAAGGGATTCAGACCAGCCAATCCCAAAAATAGGATGTATCAACAAGGGCTCAGAGTCTGAGGAGAAATTAGACTAGATTCCCTACAGCGTGGAAACAGGCCCTTCGGCCCTAATAGTCCACACCGACCCTCCGAAGAGTAACCCACCCAGACCTATTCCCCCTGACTAATGAACCTTACTCTGTGGGCAATTTAGGATGACCAATTCACCTAACCTGCACGTCTTTGGATTGTGGGAGGAAACCCATGCAGACACGGGGAGAATGTGCAAACTCCACGCAGACAGTCACCCAATGCTGGGATCGAACCCAGGTCCCTGGTGCTGTGAGGCTGCAGTGCTAACCACTCAGCCACCGTGCCTCCTCATCAAGGAGCTGTCTTCTTCAGACTGAAGATTGAAGAGATTGAGGGAAGACCTCAGGGATGAGTTCCTTGAGATTTCTGCTCAAGGAAGGACACTAACACACAATGTAAATGGGATTGACACACTCTATGCCAACTGCCCGGTCATCCATTGATATTAAGGATTCATCCTAATGGTCACACGTTATATACTTTGTTTTTGTCTCATTAACTAATGCATCATTTCGCAAGTGCTGTTTCTTAACAAACTTAATAAACTACCTGAAAACTTGTTACATTTGGTAACTATGGTCAGAAACACCTTCAAAACCTGCCAGTATTGACGGTGTAAGGATTGGATTGTACAACATTAACAGCTCAGAGTTGTCTGATGAGCTTACCATCAAACCTCTTCAATTTTAAACTTCACTTCACCAACTCCTCCCACCCAAAGACTTACCACAATTAAGGAACTAAATCTTTATTGTTTTGATCAGGAAAATAATCCAACAGGAATTGTGGTTCTGATTGTCCATCTAAAATCTGTTAGTACTGGGTGACGCACATCCATCTACCTACTGCCCAGACCATTTGCGTGGCAATTTACCTCATCTTCCAGGACAGCACTTTGAGACTCTACAAGAGCCTTTCCAGGCCACATCCCAAACTTTCTTTTTGCTTGATTTGTGCATAGCTCCAGCTACTTGGACCCATTTTATGGAGTTTTGGAGTTTAATTCAGATAAATGCGAGGTGCTGCATTTTGAGAAAGCAAATCTTAGCAGGACCTATACACTTAATGGTAAGGTCCTCGGGAGTGAACACAGAGACCTTGGAGTGCAGGGTCATAGCTCCTTGAAAGTGGAGTCGCAGGTAGATAGGAAAGTGAAAAAGGGGTTTGGTATGCTTTCCTTTATTGGCCAGAGTATTGAGTACAGGAGTTGGGAGGTCATGTTGTGGCTGTACAGGACATTGGTTAGGCCACTGTTGGAATATTGCGTGCAATTCTGGTCTCCTTCCTATCAGAAAGATGTTGTGAAACTTGAAAAGGTTCAGAAAAGATTTACAAGGATGTTGCCTGGTTTGGAGGATTTGAGCTATAGGGAGAGGCTGAACAGGCTGGGGCTGTTTTCCCTGGAGCGTCGGAGGCTGAGGGGTGACCTTATAGAGGTTTACAAAATTGAGGGGCATGGATAGGATAAATTGGCAAAGACTTTTCCCTGGGGTGGGGGAGTCCAGAACTAGGTTTAGGGTGAGAGGGGAAAGATATAAAAGGGACCTAAGGGGCAACATTTTCATGCAGAGGGTGGTATGTGAATGGAATGAGCTGCCAGAGGATATGGTGGAGGCTGGTACAATTGCAACATTTAAGAGGCATTTGGATGGGTATATGAATAGGAAGGGTTTGGAGGGATATGGGCCGGGTGCTGGCAGGTGGGACTAGATTGGGTTGGGATATCTGGTCGGGATGGACAGGTTGGACCAAAGGGTCTGCTTCCATGCTATATATCTCTATGACTCTATGATTATGACTCTAGTCAAGGGTATGCTTGAATTGCCATGACAATTTGCCATGGCAACCAATATAGGTGTGCACTGTCACTTCCATTCACTCATGGGTATCCCTGGTTGGGCCAGCATTTACAGCTGAGTTGGATCTTGAGAACTTGATGGTGAGCCTTCTTCGATGTACTTTCAGCGTACCTCCACAATATTGTTTGGAAGGGAGTTCTGAGATTTTGACCCAGTGACGGTGAAGGAACGGCGATATATTTCCAATTCGAGATGGTGAGTGGCTTGGAGGGGAAGTTGTATATTGGTGGTGCTCCCATTGTATCTACTGCCCTTGTCCTTCTAGATAGAATGCGTCATGAGTTTAGAAGGTGCTGTCTAAGGACCTTTGGTGAATTTCTGCAGTGCATCTTGTAGATGATAACTGAAATCCAGCCCATGTCATATTTTAATTGAAATGTCCTGCTCTTTGAATCATCTGGTATGAAACTGATGCATGCATAAATATCTTTAATTTTATGATTTTGCATAGTAGAATCATAGCTTGATCTTTTTATTGAATACAAAGGAAATGCATTCACATTAAAAATAATTTTGCCAAAGTACATTTCTAATTAAATTAGGGACATAAACCAGATTACAAACAGCAACTTCAAATATAAAGAATAAATTTCTGAGAACCATTACGATAACACATTGTATTTGCAACAAATGTATACAAAAACGTCTACACATATCGTGGTTAGTGTTTCTGAAGTTTATTTTGTTCATTTATGGGATGGGAATGTCACTGGCAAAGTCAATGTTTATTGAATTTATTTATTGTCTTTGAGAAGGCGACGATGAGCTGCCTTCTTGACTGTTGTAGACATTGGAATGTGGGGAAACCCACAGCGTTGTTAGGAAGGGAACTCCAGGATTTTGACCCAGTGACACTGAAGGAATGGCGATATATTTCTAACTCAGGATGGTGAGTGGCTTGAAGGGGAAATTGCAATTGATGTGTGTTCTCATGTTTCCGCTACCCTTGTCCTTTCAGATGGAGGTGATCATGGATTTGGAAAGTTAAAAATCACACAAAACCAGGTTATAGTCCAACAGGCTAATTTGGAAGCACTAGTTTTCGGAGCGCTGCTCCTTCTTCAGGTGGTTGTGGAGTATAAGATGGTAAGACCATAAGACCATGAGACATAGGAGTGGAAGTAAGGTGTCTTACAACCTTATTCTCCACAACCACCTGATGAAGGAGCAGTGCTCCGAAAGTTGGTGCTTCCAAATAAACCTATTGGACTATAACCTGTTGTTGTGTGATTTTTAACTTTGTCCACCCCAGTCCAATTCTGGCATCTCTAAATCATGGATCTGGAAGGTCCTGTCTAAGGAGCCTTGGTGAATTTCTGCAGCAAATCTTACAGAGGGTACACACTGCTGCTAATGAGCATTGGTGGTGGAGGGAGTGGATGCTCACAGTGGAGAATGAGGTGCTGTTTCATCTTTGGTGAACATCTTTAATCCTGCTGGAGCTGCACTCATCCAGGCAAGTGGGGAAATATTCCATCACGTTTCTGACTTAGTGCCTTGTAGATGATGGACAGACTCTGAGGAGACAGGCAGTGAGTTAACTCACCACTAAATTCCCAACCTCTGACGTGCTCTTGATGCTAGAGTATTTATGTAGTTGACGCAGTTCAGTTTCTGATCAGTCATAATCTCCAGGATGTTAACAGTTGGTGAATTCAGTGATGGGAATGCAGTTGAGGGTCAAAGGTTCAACTGTATCTTGTTGGAAGTGGTCATTGTGTTCCTTGCAAAGTTATTACAAGTAACATGTTGCGTTGAACTCTGACTCTCATTCTGTTGTTAAGATGCAGATTTTTCTGATGTTTGTAAAGTTCGTCTTGCTCATTTGTGAGATGTGGATACCACTGGCAAGGTCAACGTTTATTGAAATGATTTGGTTGATTCCGGAGTTGGGAGGGTTGGCTTATGAGGAGAGATTGGGTAGATTGGGATTATACTCATTGGATTTAGAAGAATGGGGGGGGGGATCTCAGAGAAACTTATAACATTATGAGATAAGATAGAAGCAGGGAGGTTGTAGAAAGCAGAACTAGGGGGCATCACCCTCAAAATAAGGGGGAGCAGATTTCTGACTGAGTTGAGGAGGAATTTCTTCTTCCAAAGGGTTGTGAATCTGTGGAATTCCCTGTCCAGGGAAGCAGTTGACATTACCTCATTGAATGTTTTTAAGGCAAAGATAGATTTTTGAACAGTAAAGGGATTAAGGGTTATGGTGGGAGGGCGGGTAAGTGGAGCTGAGGCCACAAAAAGATCAGCCATGATCATATTGAATGGGAGAGCAGGCTCGAGGGGCCTACTCCTCCTCCTAGTTCTTACGTTGTTAAGTTTTTACGAAAGGGGACGAAAATTACCTCAAAAGCTCACTATTACTTCCAGACTTGAGCAGAATGTGATTTATATGTTGCATTAAATGAATGAATTTAACAATGAAAAAATGGAGAGCACAATAGCAGCAGCACTGAAGAGGTCAAATAAAGAGCTTTCGGAATGATTGTTCCCAGAGGAGAGAGTGGAAAACGAGAATGGGAAAAAAGACGAGTACTGTAGAGATGTGGGACTCAATTGGGAATGAATCCATGGTCCAATTTTCCCCTTTCTCAGAGAGATTAGATTAGATTAGATTACTTACAGTGTGGAAACAGGCCCTTCGGCCCAACAAGTCCACACCGACCCGCCGAAGCGCAACCCACCCATACCCCTACATTTACCCCTTTAACCTAACACTACGGGCAATTTAGCATGGCCAATTCACCTGACCTGCACATCTTTGTGACTGTGGGAGGAAACCGGAGCACCCGGAGGAAACCCACGCAGACACGGGGAGAATGTGCAAACTCCACACAGTCAGTCGCCTGAGGCGGGAATTGAACCCGGGTCTCTGGCGCTGTGAGGCAGCAGTGCTAACCACTGTGCCACCGTGCCGCCCAGATGATCTGACTGTAAAGGTGATGTAAGGGTACCACCATTTACACACTCGATACGTCACCGACTGTAAGGGTTGAAAAGACGTGGCGTGCTGATAAGACCCAAACTTGGAATCGAAAATGAATGAATTCCAAATTAGATTGGCTATGACAGGAGGCGTGACCAGTGACTTTAAGTAGCATCAGCACAAAGTTGTGAGAACTTTCAGTACAGTCACTAATGCCGAGCGTTGGACGTGAGAGTTGGACTCTGAGAATGGACAGTGAAAGGAACTGATAACTTTTGAAGTGAGGTTGTGACTGAGGATGCTCAGAATCAGCTGAATGGATAGAAAGATGGATTGGATCACGAGGGGAAGTTAAGGAATCAGAAAGTAGAGTTAGGGAGAGAAATACTTTGGTGCCTCTGTTTGGCCTGGGGGCCCGTGGAGAGGGTGTGTGAAGTATTCAACAATAGGAACAGTGGGACACCATGGGGTCTGGACTGCATTATTTCCCACACCCCCCAAAAAAATTGCTTTAAATTTGTAATTTCCTTTGATATATTGAGTTTTGTAACGATGCTCATCAGGGGCTGCTCAATCTAATTTGGTTCATTTTGACCAACACTTTTATTTTGAATGGTCGAGAGACAATGATTAATCCAGGGACTGGAAAGGGAGACCTGAGAGCGTTGCCCTGGCAACAGCTAAAGGAGAAAGTGAGGGTAGAAACAGAAGAGAAAGAAAATTGAATGGGGATGAGGAGGGGGGAGGTGGCTGGGAAATAATAACAAGCTTTGGGGTGGCTCAGTGGTTAGCCATGCTGCATCACAGTGCCGGGGACCCGGTTCGGTTCCAGCCTCAGGCGACTCTCTGTGTGCAGTTTGCTATTTCTCCCCTGTTCTGTGTGCATTCCCTCTGGGTGCTCCAGTTTCTTCCCACAGTCCAAAGGTATGCAGGTTAGGTGGAAATGCAGGGTTACAGAGATAGGGTAGGGTCTGGCTGGGATGCAGTGTGGACTTGATTAGCCGAATGGCTTGCTTCCACACTGTGGGGGTTCTGAGATTTCTGTGAAAACAAGGGAAGAAGCAAGATACTGGATCAATTGTTTATGTGAAATCTGAGACAGATGAATCTGGTCAAGCAAAGATGTTAAGAATATGGGCCAAAGGCAGGTATAAGGAGTTAGGTCACAGATCGGTCATGATCCAAATGAATGGTGGAAGAGGTTGGAAGGGCTGAATAGCCTACTCTTCCTCCTGTGATCCTATGTTCCTAAAATGTTGCCAATGGCCTTCCAAAGGCTGTGGTGAAAATGAGCAAGTGAAGGGTGTTGGGAGAGTGAAGGGGTGGGTTTCTATTGGTCAATAAGGTTACCCAGGTAACGCAGTAGAAGCTCTGATTGTGTAGTCTTGGTGCAGTCATCTTGCTAGATGGTGAAGCTGCTGGTGTGCTCAGATTGAGACAGGGAGTTGAAGGAGCACTCAAGACCGATGGACGTGTTCCGATGTCTACGGTGGTAACCGTACTCTTTAACCGCCCTCAGGATGTAGCCCTTGAACGACGCCCCCATGAAGGCGTACACGATGGGGTTGAGGCAGCTGTGGAAGAGAGCGATGGTCTCTGTCACCTGGACGGCGATGTCCATCCTCTTGCTGCTGTCGCATTCACTGATGAGCGTGTGCAACAGGTCGAGCAGACGGCAGAACCTGACGGTGTTGTACGGCAGCTGGGTCAGGAAGAAGACCCCCACGACAGCGAGGAGGACTCGCAGGGGTCCGCGTTTCTTCCCGCTCGGAGCTCTGCACACGGCCTTTGCCACCGCCGAGTAACAGTACAGCATGACCAGCGATGGGATGGCGAAACCTATGAGGATCTCGAAGATCTGGATGGTGGCCTTGGCCGAGCGGGCCATGTGCAAGGGGAAGACGGAGATGCACAGCTCCCTGCCTTCAGTCCCGTGCACCGAAGTGAAGACGAAATCGGGGACGCTCAGCAAGATGGCCGCCGCCCAGACGCAAACGCAGACCACCTTGCCCTTGCTGCTGACGGCCGGAGAGCTCGTCACCTTGGAGACGGCTAGGTATCGGTCAACGCTGATGCAGGCGAGGAAGAGCATGCCAGCGCTGAAGTTCATGACGAAGAGAGCTGAGGAGATTTTACACATGGCCACCCCTAATATCCACCCATGGATTGCATAGACTGTCCAGAAGGGGAGAGTTATGAGAAGCAGCAAGTCAGCAATGGCCAGATTCAAGATGTACAGGTCAGTTTTCGACTTGAGCTTTTTGTAGTAGGTGTAAACGGCCACCACCAGTGAATTTCCAGCAAGCCCGATGATCAGAGTGACCGCATAGAACACTGGCAGGAAATACTTGGCAAACCGTCTAACGTTATCCTTCTGACATATATGATAATAATCGTCATAGTTGATGCTGTAATTTCTGTAGTCGCTGTCAGTCCCATTATAATAACTGTTCTGGTAATAGTCATAAATGTCTTCACCCTCCATGGCACCTTCAAGATAAAATAACAGCAATCATGTTATCCGAAAAATTACGTTTGCAGAATAGGCAAGGTTTTTCACCCATTGTCTGGTGTCTCCACCTCTGCGGGACATCCCAAAACACCTCTTGACCTGTTAATCAAAGTTGTTGCTCTGAAGTAGATGCTCTCAGTGCTCCAGAGCACAGCAAGCTCCCACAAATAATAACAGCATTTGCCTTTTCGTGCTGCGTGTTACTGAGTGAAGGGTGTTGGTCAGGACATTAGGAACAACCCTGCGCCCCCCCCCCCCCTGACTCTAAGGAATTTAATGGGATTGTTTCCGTTCAGGTCAATGGGCAAGTGTTCATCATCTCACGGATAAATGCCAGCACCTCTGACAATGCGGCCTTCCCTCAGTCACACCGAAGTGGGTGTAGTTCAACCTGTGATGGGGTTCGCATTATACTGAATGGTCTCGAATATCATTTAAGGCGCACCTTTGGGTGCTGTGTAAAATCCCGGTGCCTGTTGATGGCAAGGGTGGGGGTGGATAGTCATTGGTCAGGGTTGATCGAGTCTGTGATTTGGAACCGTTTGTCAGCAAACACGCCACCAGAGGCATGGACTCTAGATCCACTCCTCCATCACCTTTCTTCATCAACAGCCCCTCCTCCTCCCCACCTCTTGGAGGCAGTTACGGGAGATGGACCACTTTAAACTCCTGCGTGTTCACTGTCCAAGGCTCAAACATTCCTTCCAGTTAAAGCAGTGATTAACTTACACTCCTTTCAATCTAGTCTACTGCTCACAATGAGAAACACTGTCTCTCGCTCTCATTCTGTCCTGGAATGTTCCAGAGAAGTCCAATGCAAGCTGAAGGAACAGCACCTTATTTTCCACTTAGGCAGTTGCAGCCTTCAGGAGTTCATTGAGTTCAGAGCATGAACGCAGTCTCCATTTCGATACCTTCCCCGTGCTCCCCCTGCCCTTTTCTCTAGGTCGGTATCTTGTTCCCCATTGTTTTTCTCTACTCTGTCATTATCACTGACTCTGGATCCTTCCACCCCATCCCAGGTCCAGTCCTCCCTCTCTGCCCTGCACCCTTGAACCTGATGAAGGGCTAATGCCCGAAGTTATCTCTCCAGCTCCTCGCATGCTGCCTGACCGGCTGTGTTTTTCCAGCGTCACCCTTTTTGACACTGATCTACATCTACCTTCCCACCTATCTGCTCCACCCTTCCCAGTGACCAATCACAATCACCTCCTAGCTACATCCACCTATTGCCATCCACCTACCTTTCCCCCAGCCCCACCCCCTCTGCTATTTATTTCTCAGTCCCCTTCCCCCTCCCCCAGTCCTGATGAAATGTCCTGACCTCCTGCTGCCCTGATGCTGCCTGACCTGCTGCGCTTTTTCCAGCTCCACACTTTATCCGCTCTGACTCTCCAGCGTCTGCAGTTCTCACTATCTCCAAGATTCTAGATCTCTGGCTTGCCTTCTGTAAAAACATTGCCACTCACTTTTGTCTTTGTTCTGTGACATCTTTGATCTCCCATCTTCCTGAACCTTTCCCTTTCCTGAATGCCGTAACACCCATGATTTTTCGCACTCAGTTCCAGGATTTAGACGCACCGACACTGAAGGAACTGCGATAGATTTCCAAGTCAGGATGGGGAGTGACTTGGAGGGAACTTGCAGGGGGTGATGTTTCCATACTGACCAGGTTCCTGCAGGCTGGTCCAAATGCCTTCTTCACTATCCTATCCACCTGCAACTCTACTTTTAAGGAGCTATGAACCTGCACACCCAAGGTCTCTTTGTTCAGCAACACTCTCCAGGACCAACCAAAGGGTCAGTTTCCGTGCTGTACATCTCTATGACTCTTTGAAGGTAAGAAGAGCTGTGATCCCAGACAGTGGTGGAGGAGAGTGGAGCATTGGATGGCTCCTTGGATGCTGCCTGACCTGCTGTTCTTTTCCAGCACCACTCTAATCTAGACATCTTTTACCATTGGATGTTTAAGGCAGATTCAGAACTAATAAGGAATTCCGAAGTCACAGAGTCACACAGCACAGAAGCCAACCCTTCAGTCCCACCGATCCATGCCGACCATAATTCCAAACTGAACTAGTCCCACCTGTCTGCCCTTGGCCCATATCCGTCCAAACATTTCTTATTCATGAACTTATCCAAATGTCTTTGAAACTTTGTAACTGTACCCGCATCCACCACTTCCTCTGGAAGTTCATTCCACACACAAACCACTCTCTGTGTAAAAAAAAAAGGTCATTTTTAAATCTTTCTCCTCTCACCGTAAAAATATGCCTCCTAGTCTTGAAATCCCCCACCCTAGGGAAAAGACTCCTGCCATTCACCTTATCTATGTTCCTCGTGATTTTGTAAATCTCCATAGGATTACCCCTCAACCTCCTACTGCACTCCAGTGAAAAAAGTCCCAGCCTATCCAGCCTCTCCCCATAACTCAAGCTCTCCATTCCCGGAGACATCCTGGGAAATCCCTTCTGAACCCTCTCCAGTTGTCAGAAGAGGTAGAAATGTGGAGTAATCAGATCAAGTATATTCTTCTAGTATGGTAGAACAGGCTAGAGGGGGCCAATTCCCCAATGCCTGCTCTTAAATTGGGTGCACTTCTCAATGCGTTTTGTGACTTGTTGTGATGAGACACTGTTGTGATGAGACACTGTTGTGATGAGACACTGTTGTGATGAGACACTTGCTTCTCCACTCTCTTAACACTTAATTTTTCATCGAGAATATTCAGTCTGACTCATGACTCAGGAGTCACCTCGAATACAAGAATGCCCAGACTTGTCACACTCATTCTGAAGGCTGTGTCAAAGAGAAGGAAATTTATTTGTGTGGAGCTGTTGCTTGAGTTGATGAATGGGATATTTAAATATAGAGAAGCTCCCAATGAATATACAAAATAGTCAGTACTTAAAGCAATCTCTGCTGTTAGATTGCACGGCAGTGACATTGACTGAATGTTAATTGGCAACATGAGAGAGCGAGGTTATGTCTTTGTTTGCTTTGAATTTTTCACTCACATTCTTGAGTGAAGGGTAACCTCTGAAGCAAACATGAACTACCTGCACTTCTGGGGAGAATCAGCTTCTATCCTTTTGAGTTGAACAATGTAGTCTGAATGGAAGGGAAGACATTAACATGGAGAGTTGTTGAGGTTTGGAAAAACACTGCCTCAGAGGCGTGTGGTGGAAGTTTCAGTCGGCAAATTAGAACAGGGTAGAACCAAGCAGCAGGACACACATTGGACACTCCTTTTGAAGAGCTGCTTTTGAGGCAATGGGCTGAACGACTTCTTCCTGCGCACTGTTGTTCTCTGCAGAGCTCCCAGTGTCCACTGGAAGTTTCCGGAGAAGGATGTGTTTAATTCCTTCGCTGACCTTTGAAGGCCTGCTATGAAGGTTAGTTGGCGAGCTATGAAGCTCTGCGCAATCACTTGTCGTGTGGTTTGCCTGGTTTAGGCATGCCCTGGGCTCATTTGGTTTGGGTGTGGGTGGAGGGATGGCAGGGCCAATGGCATGCCTCCAGGTGGTGGCGAGCTGAGCCATGCTCATTGAGGGCCTAATGAGGGACCTGCAGCCCCACCCATGGGAGCTACCTGCCAATCTGAGCAGCACCAGCATCACCAAGGGTCCAGCAGTGGGCAATTCCAGGTTGAAGTTCCAATAGATGGGCAACGCGAGTGAGTCAGGGGCATTGGGCATCTTGGGGAAGGAGTTGATGAAGGGATAGGTTTTAATTCTTGGTGGAGAGGATGCTGGTGGTGGTATTAATGGCTGGTAGGGGAAATCCCCTTTGACCCTCTGATAATAGAAACCTTCCTTTCCTTCCTGCCCTACTTTAACAACTTTAAACAAAACATATCATCCATCATACAATCAGGCCTGATAGTTGTTTGTGATTTGCAAATTAAAATAAAACTCTGTATTGAAAGAAAAAAATCATGAGAGGCATGTATAAGGTGAAGAGACAAGGCCTTTTCCCTGGGAAAGGGGAGTCCAGAACTAGAGAGCATACGTTTACGGTGAGAGGGGAGAGATTTATAAGGGATCTAAGGGGCAACTTTTTCATACACAGGGTGGTGCAAGTGTGGAATGAGCTGCCAGAGGAAGTGGTGGAGGCTAGTACAGTTACAACATTTAAAAGATATCTGGATCGGTATAAGATTAGGAGGGGTTTAGAGGGACATTGGCCAAGTGCTGGTAAATGGGACTTGGTCAGATTAGAATATCTAGTTGACGTGGGCAAGTTGGATTGAAGGGTCTGTTTCCGTGCTATAAAATCGGCTCCAACACTGTCTAACCAACCTTAAACCTCTGGTGTTTAAGCATGTCTGCCTGCACAGCCTTGTAATGGGGTATTGTGGCGCAGTGGTACTGACCCTATCTCTGAGCCAGGAGGCCCGGGTTTAAATACACAACCCCACCCTTCCTTTGCTCCAGAGGCTGCGTAATGGCAACATTGAACAGGTTGATAAGAAAATGGCGCGGGGTGGGTCATTCAGGTGGGTGACTGGCTCAATGGAGCCGGAATTGTTTCTTGAAGTACGGTGGGCAGGCTGCCTATTCTAACACCCGCTCACTTCGACCCTTGCTTGCAGGAGGTGGGCGTTTGGTGGGGGTGGGGGAAGGGTGCGGCAGGGGAGTCGGGGGCTAGACTGTCGAATCATTTTTCATCATCTGCTACCCCTCCACGCCCAGAGAAGACTCTCACTTCAGAGACCCCCCCGCGCACATCTTGTGTCTGAATCTGGGAGCGTTGGATATCCCCCCTGTATTCAGTTCAAAATAATTCGATGGTGCACACTGGCTTATCTGTGTGGGGGGTAGAGGGCTTGTATATATTTATGTCTACACTGTCCCAGTACAGAACTCTTGACAGGTTTACAGTTAACCCTTGGCTTGCTGCCAACTCGGGGGAAGTCAGTTAGAGTGAAACGCCAGGCTGATTACTTTTAGACTGATTCACCAGTCAGTTCATCAGGCTGTGAGCTTGAACTGAGCATCACTGTTACTATTAATGCCCATAGTTGTCACAAGGCAACACAAGGTCGTTGAAAAAAAAAACCCCAGCTAACTTCTTCTTTTCCTTCCCTCTGCTTTGGAACTGGGTGAGGCAGCTTACTGGAGCGTGGCTGCCTTGCGCAATTTTGCATTTTTGAGGTTGTGTGCGTGAGAAATTGAGCATTTGCAGTAAGTGCTACAACCTGATAATGATTGGGGAAGAAAAGGAAATACTTGCATTTTAACACACCTCAGAACGCTTCAAAAACAACTCGAGTTTGTTGTAGTTTCCTAAACACAGTTAAATTTGGTGGCCACGGGGGTGTAAAAGCTTTGAGGGGAATATTTAGCTAAACTTTGGAAGTAAGACTTCATCAGGGAGTTCCGGGCAAAACGCCTCAATCCTCTCGATGCCTGAGGGATGGATTTTCCCTTTGAGATGAAATGGGTGCAGGTGTACAGTCAGTGACTTGCCCCAAATTGAGGGCAAAAGTCCTGCACAATTGCGGAGAGAAGGTGGACTTTATAACTTTACCATAATTTCTCTGTCCCTGAAGTTGTAAAACCTCTCTACAACTTTATAAAACATGAAATTAAAAAGAAGTCTCTTAGCTGCCAGGGTCCCCTGTTATGGGAATTAACTGTCAGTCATCATCTAACTGGTGCATTCTCTGTGGCAATGTGTCTATCTATCAGAGTCCACCTGCCAACTAATCAGCTCTCCTCTCTCATACCCTTGACACAAGCTAGCTTATCTTCCCTGTTCATAGGTTCAACTCCCAAACTCCTCATTAATGACCCCAAGCTTCCAATTGCCTGCCACTTCAACAACCCAGTGTGTTCCCCAGTCAACCCCCCCGTGTGTTCCCCAGTGTGTTCCCCAGCCAATGCCCCAGTGTGTTCCCCAGCCGACAACCCAGTGTGTTCCCCAGTCAACCTCCTAGTGTGTTCCCTAGTGTGTTCCCCAGTGTGTTCCCCAGTGTGTTCCCCAGCCAACGCCCCCAGTGTGTTCCCCAGTGTGTTCCCCAGCCAACAACCCAGTGTAGTGCGTTCCCCAGCTAACATCCCAGTGCGTTCCCCTGCCAACACCCCAGTGTGTTCCCTAGCCAACACCCCAGAGTGTTCCCTAGCCAACACCCCAGTGCGTTCCCCAGCTAACATCCCAGTGCGTTCCCCTGCCAACACCCCAGTGTGTTCCCTAGCCAACACCCCAGAGTGTTCCCTAGCCAACACCCCAGTGCGTTCCCCAGCTAACATCCCAGTGCGTTCCCCTGCCAACACCCCAGTGTGTTCCCTAGCCAACACCCCAGAGTGTTCCCTAGCCAACACCCCAGTGCGTTCCCCAGCTAACATCCCAGTGCGTTCCCCTGCCAACACCCCAGTGTGTTCCCTAGCCAACACCCCAGAGTGTTCCCTAGCCAACACCCCAGTGCGTTCCCCAGCTAACATCCCAGTGCGTTCCCCTGCCAACACCCCAGTGTGTTCCCTAGCCAACACCCCAGAGTGTTCCCTAGCCAACACCCCAGTGCGTTCCCCAGCTAACATCCCAGTGCGTTCCCCTGCCAACACCCCAGTGTGTTCCCTAGCCAACACCCCAGAGTGTTCCCTAGCCAACACCCCAGTGCGTTCCCCAGCTAACATCCCAGTGCGTTCCCCTGCCAACACCCCAGTGTGTTCCCTAGCCAACACCCCAGAGTGTTCCCTAGCCAACACCCCAGTGCGTTCCCCAGCTAACATCCCAGTGCGTTCCCCAGCTAACATCCCAGTGCGTTCCCCAGCTAACATCCCAGTGCGTTCCCCAGCTAACATCCCAGTGCGTTCCCCAGACAACTCCCCAGTGTGTTCCCTAGCCAACACCCCAGTGTGTTCCCCAGCCAACTCCCCAGTGTGTTCCCCGGCCAACACCCCAGTGTGTTCCCCGGCCAACTCCCCAGTGTGTTCCCCAGCCAACACCCCAGTGTGTTCCCCAGTCAACACCCCAGTGTGTTCCACAGCCAACACCCCAGTGTGTTCCCTAGCCAACACCCCAGTGCGTTCCCCAGCTAACATCCCAGTGCGTTCCCCTGCCAACACCCCAGTGTGTTCCCTAGCCAACACCCCAGTGTGTTCCCTCGCCAACACCCCAGTGTGTTCCCTCGCCAACACCCCAGTGTGTTCCCCAGCGAACCTCTCTGTCTCAGGCCTGCTACAGTTCTTCACCGAGGATCAGTGCAAGCTGGAAGACCAGCATTTCATTTCCCAACTGGGACCATGCTGCCTCCACACTCAATGTCCAGGTAATAATTTTAGACTCCGAATGCCTCCTTCCCCATCCTCACACCCCAGACCCTGTCAGCACAGCCAACCCATTTTCACCTACCCATGGTCCCCATTATCAGCTTTCTCCTTCCCTGGCTTACCCTTTTCATCCCTTTGTTTACCGAGCTTACTTTTTCTCTCTCTGAGCTCCGTGTCCACCATCTGTGTCTAGCTGCAATCAATTCTGAAAAAGGGCCACTGGACCCAAAATGTTAACTCTGCTTTCTCTCTGTAGATGCTGCCAGACCTGCTGAGTTTCTGTTTTTGTTTCAGATCTTCAGCGTCCATAGTTCTTTGTTTTGTTTTACCCCATAAAAGGTAATTTACCCTTTGGTGTTTCTTGCAAATTGTCCTGATGTGCGCAAGACTAACAGTTTTGTCAAAATGTGTCTATTTTTTAGCTATGTACAAGTTCTGTATGACTAAATGACAACTAAACATTTAATTGGAGAGATCTACTTCCAGTATTCAGTTTGACATAATAATTGCTTAGATTGCAATGGTTGCCTCATTGTCTTGCCGAATGATAGCTGTATATTCAGCAAGTGCGGTTCAATGTTGAGGTGGTGAGATATATTGACAATCAGTAACTATCCTGCAGTTAGCTCCCAATAACACAAGGACAAGATATGGGTCCTATATTAGTGAAGAATTCACTGAATTTTTATTGCAGCTCCTGGTACCTACATGTGTACATTGCAATCACAGGCACTGGACTCTTGACTCAAGTCATGCAATTTAGTTACTCTGTAGTATGCTTCCCTCAGTGTCATGCTGCTATAGGACAGAGCTCAGTAAGGTGGAGATTGAGAGCTTTATTCCAATGGATCATGTGATAAGGTGATACTGTCACGAGCATGCTCTTTAAAGAGTCATTGACATGTGCTGCAAGACTGAACAAAACAAAGATGAGCAGAGAAACTAGGCCTTTCAGCCCTTAATGCCTATGTATAGTCTGGGAGATCCCAGCCACGTGGTATGTGGATGCAGACATTCTGCTTTGCCTGAAAACAGGCAGCCTTCCATTTTCAGAGGGTTGACCTGTGAACAGGGGAGGACACGATAGGGGTGGCACAGTGGCTCAGTGGTTAGCACTGCTGCCTCACAGCGCCAGAGACCCGGGTTCAATTCCTGCCTCGGGCAACTGTCTGTATGGAGTTTGCACATTCTCCCTGTGTCTGTGTGGGTTTCCTCTGGGTGCTCCAGTTTCTTCCCACAGTCACAAAGATGTGCAGGTTAGGTGAATTGGCCATGCTAAATTGTCCGTAGTGTTAGGTGGATTAGTCAGGGGTAAATATTGGGGGGGGGGGTTTCTCTTCGGAGGGTCGGTGTGGACTTGTTGGGCCTAAGGGCCTGTTTCCACACTATAGGTAATCTAATCTACTTTGTGTCAGCATGCTGCTCATCAGTTCCCAGGAAATTCTCGGCATCTTCCTGGCTGGGTCTGACCCTGGAAAATACTTTCTGCTCTAATTTATTCCTTTAATTTCTATTGAAAGGACAGTGGTAGCTGAATGGTTAAGTTATCCACTCCTATAGATTCTGGACAATTTGATGATATTAACAGGCACATTTATCATGTACTAAGACTCCTGCAGTGGGAGAAGACTCTGTGTGGTATGGGATGGCACAACTGGGATCCTCATCAGCGGGCTCAGGTGCGGGTGTTTACTTTTCCCCACAGCCACAGGCTGGTACTCATACCCCAGGCTGACATGTGATGGAATAGTGACCTGTCGAAGGTTATATCAGTTAGCACTTTCTGCAGAGGAAGGGGAGAAAGTATTTACTGTGAATTCAGTTATGTGCCAAATGAAGACTGGGAGACCAAGTTATGCTTGAGAATCTCTGTGCACGAGAATCTGTGTACAAAGCAGAAAGCAAACAGTGGGGAAATGGTGCAGAAAAGTTTGTATTTTTGGGAGAGGAGTAAGAGAATCATGTCGTCCATTCATGTCACAACTCAATACTCTGTGCAAAGGTTTGCCTGACCCGAGGTGCAAGAAGTCAAACATGCAGAAGTTATAGAGTCATAGAGATGCACTGAAACAGACCCTTCGGTCCAACTTGTCCATGCCGACCAGATATCCCACCTGTCAGCACCTTACCCATATCCCCCCCAAACCTTTCCTATTCATATACCCATCCAGATGCCTTTTAACTGTTGCAATTGTACCAGCCTCCACCACTTCCTCTGGCAGCTCATTCTCACAAATGTATCACCCTCTGTGTGAAAAAGTTGCCCCTTAGGTCTCTTTTATATCTTTCCCCTCTCACCGTAGACCTATGCCCTCTAGTTCTGCACTCCCCAATCCCAGGGAAAAGACTTTGTCTGTTTATCTTATCCATGCCCCTCATGATTTTATAAACCTCTATAAGGTCACCCCTCAGCCTCCGACGCTCCAGGGAAAACAGCCCCAACCTGTTCAGACTCTCCCTGTAGCTTGAATCCTCCAACTCTGGCAACATCCTTGTAAATCTTTTCTGAACCCTTTCAAGTTTCACAACATCTTTCCAATAGGAAGGAGACCAGAATTGCACGCAATATTCCAATAGTGGCCTAACCAATGTCCTGTACAGTTGCAACATGAGAAGGCTGTTCTCAACGTAAGTGATATAATGGAGGAAAAGCTTTCGGTGTGGGCAGTGCTGAGGATTTACGTTATGCAGAGCAAGCTGAAGTGCAAACAGTATTTTAGATTGCTGGATAGACACAGGAAGAGAAAATTGCATTTATGGTTCACTGATGAAGTTTAATTTGACCCTGTACTTGTAGAAGTGCAGTCGGTTCGTAGATTAGTGAATAAAGTCGCTGCCAAAGGCAGTGTGAAGATCCATCACTCGCAGATTGGAGAAATAATCACCATGAAAATTAAATCTTCAGTACATCTAATGGCCAGTGTGATTGCTGCTCCCCTCTTTGGGGCCCATTCACTTGACTGTTCACCCAGTGATTCATCATCTCCAAAGATGTCTTACTGTTTATCTGAACTTTTGAGATGGTGAGCTGGATAATGATTGTGACGTAGCAACATCAATGAAGCATTGCTTGGAAAGTAGATAATCTCTCCAGATCTCCTTTCTCAGTTTACAATAGTTTACAATGAGGGCGTGCCCATTTAAAATGGAGATGAGGAAACGTTTTTCTCTCTCAGAGAGTTCAGAGTCTTCGCAATTCCCTTTCTCAAAAGGCAGTGGATGCAGTACCTGTAAATCTTTTGAAGGCAGAGGGAGATAATTTCTTGGTACCAAGGGGGTGAAAGGTTATTGGGGCTATGCAGGAATGTAGAGTTGAGGTTAAAATCAGATCAGCCATGATCTTACAGAACAGATTGGAAGGGCCTACTCTCATTCCTCGTTTGTATGTTTTATAAAATGCAGCACAAACCTTTCTTCCAGTGCTGAACCTGGAGGTGTCGGGAGCGGGATGACGCACTTTTTAGACTTGCTTCAGGGAAATGAGATGGGCCTGATTTTAAAAGTGGCCATCAAGCCAGGAGCGGGGGCATTTAGGTGGTGGTTAATATGGCAGTCATAAGGTCAAAGGTTACAGGGAGAAAAGGGGATGATGGGGTTGAAAAACTTATCGGCCATGACTGAATGGCAGAGCAGACTCGATGGGCTGAGTGGCCTAATTTCTGCTCCTATGTCTTATGGTCTATGGTCATAGACTTCCTTCTGCCTGTGTGACCTGCGCCCACTTGCCACTGTTTGAACTGGTGGTGTCTGCAGTGATATCGGTGAGCCTGCCCCAGGCAGAGAGGAGCATTTTCATTGACATTTACATTACAGAATGGAATCATAGATTCCCGACAGTGCAAAAGGAGGCCATTCAGATCATCAGGCCTGCACCGACCCTCCAAAGAACGTCTCAGCCAGATCTTGTAACCCTGAGTTTCCCATAGCCAATCCACCTGCTTGGATTGAGGGAGGAAACCAGAGGAAACCTACACAGACACGGGGGGAATGTGCAAACTTCATACAGACAGACAGTCGCCTGAGGCTGGGATTGAACCCAGATCCCTGGTGCTGTGAGGCAGCAGTGCTGACCACTATGGGGCTTGGGATCCAACTTTTACTGGAGAGGCAATGGTCTAGTGGTATAGTTGCTAGCCTATTAATCCAGAGACCCAAGTAATATTCTGTGGACCCTGGTTCAAACCCCGCTATGGTAGATGATGGAATTTGAAATCAATAATTTTTTAAAAAGTACCTAATGACGACCATGAAACTATTGCCAATTGTCGGGGAAAACACATCTGGTTCAAAGATATCCTTTAGAAAAGGAAGCTGCCTACCTGGTCTGGTCTGCATGTGACTCCAAACCCACAGCAATGTGGTTGACCCTTAACTGGCCTCTGGGCATTAGAGATGGGCAATAAATGCTGGCCTCACCAATGACGCCTTCATCCCGTGAATGAATGAAAAATAACTTCAAAAGACTAAACCTGAGACAAGACCGGTGGGAAACAGGAAGCTCAAACTGATGAGGCTCAATGCTATCACTTTATTGAGAGGATATTGCATCTTCAATATCACATGGGGTCGATACAGAGTAGTGAGAGTAGAAAGTATGTGCATTGGTGAAATAATCAAGAACGAGGGGGTGCAGGATTTAAGGGAACTGCCAAAAGAAACCATGGTGAGAAGGTTTAGGCCGCCCAGTGAGTGGTGAGGATCAGGAATGTGCTGACAGTGAGGTGGAGCTGCTGAAAAGGATCGTCAGTTGAAAAGAAAGGATGTGGAATAGGCTGCACACTGGCACCGGAGAAATTGCTCCTTTGTGAGCCAGCACAGAAAGGACGGGCCAAATGGTCTCCTTCAGTGGCCATTCTGTGAGCTGTCCTTCATCTCAGTAGAAGGAGCAGTGCCATTCTGGGCTCTGTGAGGAATTCTCCTCCTCCCCAACAGCCCCTACACCCCGGGCCAGCCCCAGCACCCACTTCAGGCTGTGCTTCCTCACTGACCAGTTCCCCCTCACACCTCTGCTGCCTGAAATCCAGCTCCTGCCTCCCAGCACAAGATGCCAAACACAATTGGAACGATTTCCCGAAGCCTGGACTTCAGTTTCTTAAAAAGTGCAGCAATAGTGGACATCCCCCCTTGGTGTGACCTGACAACTCCTAAGGACTCTGCAGTACAGGTTTCAATAATCCCTCGCTGACATCTATCGGCTACTCAGAACAAAGCACCACCATATAGATGCTAAGTTATTCTGTGGAACTATTTACGATGGATGGACTTGCATTCTGTAGCAACTCTAGTGCACCGGACATCTCAAAGGGTTCACATTCAATGATGTACTTTGATGTCTTTGTCAAAATGCGGAAAAGACCACAGTCAATTTTCCCACAAATAGCAATGTGATAAGTGCAGTAGGCCTTTCAACCCGTTGAGGAGAAAGTGAGGACTGCAGATGCTGGTGATCAGAGTTCAGACTGTGGTGCTGGAAAAGCACAGCAGGTCAGGCAGCATCCGAGGAACAGGGCAGTTTACGTTTCGGGCATAAGCCCTTCATCAGGAATCCTGATGAAGGCCTTATGCCCAAAATGTCGATTCTCCTGCACCTTGGATGCTTCCTGACCTGCTGTGATTTTCCAGTACCACACTCTTGACTTTCAACCCATTTGAGATTGTGGTCCTCAATGCCAGTTTGGCGTACCATCTCCCTGTCTCTTTAGGCCATTATTCTGCAGAAATGTATGTCTTAAAACATACTCGGTGATTGAGCTTCCTCAACCCTCGGGGGGCGTGGGGGGGGGGGATGTCCAAAGATTCTCCATCCTCTGAGTGAAGGAATTCCTCCTCAGCTTAGTCCTAAATGGGTTGATGCAGTGGCTCTGTGGTTAGCTCTGTTACCTCACAGCACCAGGGACCCAGGTTCAATTCCAGCCTCAGGCAACTGTCTGTGTGGAGTTTGCACATTCTCCCCATGGGTTTCCTCCCACAATCCAAAGATGTGCCGAAGGTTAGGTAGAATTGTGCTGATGTGTCCTGATCCTAGAATCACTAGCCAAGAGGAACATCCAATCTGCATCCACCCCATAAGAATTTTGTAAGTTATCTAAAAATATAGCCTCACTTCCCTCAATCTTCCCATATAAAACAATCCTCTCTCCAAGTATATCCTTCCTTAGATAAGGAGATCAAAACTGTACATCACCCAGCAGGTGAGGCTCTGGGCAATGGTAGCAAGATTTAGAATGAGAAACAGGCTGTTCAGCCCATCGAGCCACAAGTTAGAACTCTGACATGAGTATGTTTCACAGTGAGATGAGTCACTGATTCCTTCAACCAGTATGGTTCAGGGTAATTCCTAAAATCAATCTGTTCAGAGCGATGTTAATACACACGTCCAGTGTCGGTGGAATTGACCCCAGGTTCAGAGGCAGGGACAGTACCACTGTGTCGCAAGACCCCACTAGTTGAGTTAAAACCTTTGGCCAAATTAACTTCGTCTGTTTCCTAAAAACCAAAATAAAAACGGCTGAAAAACAGAAATTGCTGGAAAAGCTCAGCAGGTCTGGCAGCATCTGTGGAGAGAAATCAGAGTTAACGTTTCGGGTCACTCGTCAGCTCTGAGTTCTGTCCACGGGTGCTACCAGACCTGCTGAGCTTTTCCAGCAATTTCTGGTTTTGTATCATCTGTGTCTTGTTGAGCTCCTGGTTTCTGGAAGCTCTTTTGTAAAAATTTACGACTCACTAAACATCATGACATAGGAATTTGTATCTGTCTCCCATCACACCCCCATTATTATGTGCTGATGAGTGTGGGACTGAATGCTAGAAGGAATTTTGGAATAAATCTATCAGATTTAGTGAAACCATAATCATATTTAATGCCCATGTTGTTAATTTCCTGGAGACTGACCTGTTGTGTCTCCTATTTTGCCTTGGCCAGGTTGTCAGCTCTCCATGATTTTGACTCTTTGATTCTCCATCCCCCCAGCTTCCCCCTGAGTACTCTCCTAAATTCCTGTTGTTTGTTAGAGTCGGATTGTATCCTGCTTTGGAGACAGTTCAGAGAAGCTCTCTCCCCTGATTCCTGGGTTCGACAGGTTCCCCTTGTGAGGAAAGGTTGAGCAAGTTAATTCAATCCATTGGAGTTTAAAGATGAAGGACAAGAGGTGATTATGTTGAGACATGAGGGTCCTCCACAGGCCATGAGGATGTTTCCCCTAATGGGGGTATCCGGAACTAGGATTTCACGGTTTCAAGATAAGGAGCTTCCCATTTAAGACCATAAGACCAGAAAGGAGCAGAAATTAAGCCATTTGGCCCATCGTGCTTGTTCCACCATTCAATCATGGCTGACAATTTTGTCAACCCCATTCTCCCGCTTTCTCCCTGTAACCCTTGATACTCAAGAACCTATCTATCTCATTCTTAAATATACTCAACGACCTGGCCTCCACAGTCTCTGTGGCAGTGAATTCCATAGATTCACCACTCTCTGGCTGAAGATATTTCTCTTTATCTCTGTTATAAAGGGTTCTACCCTTTCCTCTCAGGCTTGCTCTCCTAGGCTCTCCTACCAATGGAAACATCTTCCTATCATCCACTCTGTCCAGATCATTCAGTATTCTGTATTCTGTATGTTTCAATTAGATTCCCCCTTCATCCTTCTAAACTCCATCAAGTATGTTGGGTTGGCATGGTGGCTCAGTGGTTAGTGCTGCTGCCTCATAGCACCAGTGACCCGGGTTCGATTCCTGGCTCGGGTAACTGTCTGTGTGGAGTTTGCACGTTCTCCCCGTGTCTGTGTGGGTTTCCTCCGGGTGCTGTGGTTTCTTCCCAGCAATGAAAAGCTTAACATATGAGGAATGTTAGACAACTCTGCATCTATATTTTTGATTAGATTAGATTCCCTACAGTGTGAAAACAGGCCCTTCGGCCCAACAAGTCTACACTGACCCTCCGAAGAGTTATCCACCCAGACCCATCTCCTCACATTTACCCTTGACTAAAGCACCTAACACCATGGGCAATTTGGCATGGCCAATTCTTTCTTTCTTTTCTGTGTCTCATGTTCTTATTCCAAGTCAGAGCATCCCCATCTCCTTGGCCTGGCTGTGATACACACTCCGTTTAGTAGCAAAAAGTACAAGTCAAGAAGTGAACACTACTTAAAGCCCTGGATTTCAACTTGCTTAGGATCTAATCTTGTCTTTTCCCAGCGGTTATTAAAATCGATGCATTCAGAATGCTGGAATCTGCAGGAATGGAGTGTTTGTTGGGGTTTTACTGTTAATCGAGGTTCTTCAGCCATCTTGTTGCATGGATTATGATTAAGGCTGATAATCAGGGCAGGTAAGCCAACTGCTCTGAATTAATGTGGTGAGGTAAAAGGGGGCAGAGCAACATCGTTAAACAGGTCGATTAGGAAAATAGGTTGAAAAAAAAAACCCAGCAGAAATGTAGGGGCCCTCTTATGGCACAGTAAAAGAAAGAGGGGTGGAGAGGGAGTCAGTGGTAACATTAATGGAGGAGATTCAATTCAATAAAAAGCTGACCCGAGGGTGATCGTGTAACTACTGCTGATTTCATTAAAAACCAACCTGTTGACCCGGCTTGCATGTGACTCCAGACCCACAGCAATACGGCTGGCTCTTATCTGCCTTCTGGGCAGTTAAGGATAGATAATGAATGTTGGCCTAGTGAGCAGCACTCACATTCCATGGACAAAAAGAGGCGCTGGGGGCTGGAGGAAGATGGTCCTCAATGCATGTGCAAAGTCACTGAGGCCTGGTCCAGGAAGCCATGCAGGAAGTCAAAATAATCAGGCGAACCAAACTTAGCGTCAGCTGTACTTCTGATGTAGCTGTGCAAAATCGATACCTTTTTGTCCCGTTCATAAGAAGGTGCAATTGGATCTCATTTTGCCCCTCAATAATTCAATGTTTCTCTGCACAGCACAAAGACCTCAATGGAATTGGCCCAAATAGCCACACTCCTGCCTCGCCCACTGGTAGGATTGTGTACACAATGCACAACCAAATGTCTTTCACTGCTGGACTTTCTCACTTCTAAGAACTTGGCTTGCCTGCTTGAACTGGTTGTGACGATTCTTAGAAATTCCAATAAACCCTGAAAGGTTGAAATGCTCAGTGTTTTCAGAGAGTTCTCTGCTATTAACTTGCACAAGGCACGCCCAATACTCTGTGTTTCTTTGCAGCTAGTTGCTACAACTTCAGAAATTTGCAATTCTTTTAGCTCCCCCGGTTTATCCTCTTTTTAAAACATATGGCCTTGAGAGTCATTTTGTTTTTCAAATCTGCAATCACGCTGAGCATTTGCGGACTGTAACAAAGAAAATTGAATGCTGCTGTGTGGGCTACTCCATTGTTTTTATATGCTTTGATCTAAGAATGTTCACATTTTTCATCCTCTTGAGTTGCATTAATCAAAGCAGATAGCAGAGACAAGTTTCACGCCTGAGCACTGAAAATAATTTTCATGCAAAGTAAAACAAAAACAGCTTGTACGTTTCATCTTCTTACGGTCTTCATAGTCATAGAGTCATAGAGATGTACAGCACAGAAACAGACTCTTCAGTCCAACCCGTCCATGCCGACCAGATATCCCAACCCTATCTAGTCCCACCTGCCAGCACCCGGCCTATATCCCTCCAAACCCTTCCTATTCATATACCCATCCAAATGCCTTTTAAACCTTGAAGTGAGGGGGATATATGTGACAGAGAATGTGCCCTTGGAATGTTTTTTTTTTAAACATGGGGAGGCTGTGGTGCTGTAAATCCCACAGTATTCTGGTTTACCGGGGAGTGTCCCTGTTTTACTGCCTGCTGTAAGGATTGCAGGCTAGTGATCAACTTGTCTGGGCTTATTGTGAATGCATCTTCTTTGACCATTAGGTCCTGGGATTTGAACCCAGACCTCTGTCTCAGAGGCAGGAACACTGCTCCCATCCCTGCTTGCCATCTATGTAACATCTTTCAACGAGCCACCGAACATCCCAAAGAGCTTCAGAACCAGCGAGGTGCTTCTTTGAAGTACAGTCAGTGTTGCAAAGTAGGAAACATGGTGTTGAGTCTCACATAGCGAGCTCAGACGAGCAGCAATGAGCACATGGCCAAATAATCGTATTTGAGGTGATGTTGATTGTGTGGTAAATATTGGCCAGGGGACGGGGGTGGGGGGTTGTAACTCCCCAGCTCTCCTTTCAGATAGTGGCCACAGGATCTTTGACATCCATACAATGTAGGGGTGACAGGGTGGCTCAGTAGTTAGCACTGCTGTCTCACCGCATTAGGGACCCGGGTTCAATTCCCGCCTGAGGCGACTGTCTGTGTGGACTTTGCAAATTCTCCCCGTGTCTGCGTGGGTTCACAGATGTGCAGGTCAGGTGAATTGGCCATGCTAAGTTGTCCATAGTGTTAGGTGCATTAGTCAGAGGGAAATGGGTCTGGGTGGGTTACTCTTCGGAGGGTCGGTATGTACTTGTTGGGCCGAAGGGCCTGTTTCCACACTGTAGGGAATCTAGTATAATCTAATCAGGCAAGTGAGGCCCATGTTTATCAGAGAGTCATAGAGATGTACAGCACGGAAACAGACCCTTCGGTCCAACCTGTCCATGCTGACCAGATATCCTAAACCAATCTAGTCCCACCTGCCAGCACTTGGCCCATATCCCTCCAAACCCTTCTTATTCATATACCCAGATGCCCATATATTCAGATGCCTTTTAAATGTTGTAATTGTAACAGCCTCTGGCAGCTGTTACAATTACACGTACCACCCTCTGTGTGGAAAAGTTGCCCCTCAGGTCCCTTTTATATCTTTCCCTTCTCACCCTAAACTTATGCCCTCTAGTTTTTTTCATCCAAAAGCCAGGATCTCTGACAGTGCAGTACTCACATCAATGTTTTGCACTAAATTATGAGTGGGATGTGAGCATCACCCAGGGTGAATAAGAGCCCACAGTTCTGTCATTTTAAACAGACGCACAAACACTGCCAACTGGGTATGTCTGTGTTAGATTCCATTTCTCAATTACTTCCAGATCCCTGTAAAGATAAGCCGTCCAGTCAGCCAGGCATAATCAGTGCTGTGTGCTGTCTGGTAAAAACCAAACCCTACAACTGATGTAAAATCTGATGCAGCCACCCAAGTTACATGTTCCATTTATGTTCAGAACCTGTAGAGTCTTTAATGAAATCTAAATCGCATTCCCATGCTTAGACAGTGCAAAGGCTTGCTCAGAAATGGGTTCTCATGTAGCAGTTTTACACCATTTTGTTCAGTAGGGCAATGTTTTCAAAGCAATGAGTGATTTATCGAGCCACTCATGTCCACAGAATTGATCTAACTATGGTGTGTGGGCTGTGCCTCTGACAGGGTTAATGTATCTCATACAGCGAATGCTCCTATAAGATAAGGTCAAAACTCACATGACACCAGGTTATAGTCCAACAGGTTTATTTGAAAACGCAAGCTTTCGGAGCTCTGCTCCTCTTTCATTTGCTACTCACTAACACCTGGGGTCATGTGATTTTTGACCTTGTCCAACCCAGACCAACACTTGCACCTCCACATCCTGTAAGATAAGAACTAGATGTGGCTAACTTTGTGTTCAAAGATTTGATGGAGATTTATTATAGCTCCTGATGTGTACCAAATGCCCACTTCACTCTCATTTCTACCCTTGACTCTACTTTCAAGGAACTATGAACCTGCACTCCAAGACCTTTTTGTTCAGGAACACTCCCCAGGACCTTACCATTAAGTGTATACATCCTGCTTTGATTTGCCTTTCCAAAATACAGTACCTTGCATTTATCTAAATTAAATTAAATCTGCCAATCCTTGGCCCAAAGGCCCATCTGATCAAGATCCCGTTATACTCTGAGGTAACCTTTTCAAAGGACAATCCTCTCATTCCTATCATAAATCTATTGAACTCTCTCCAAGGCAAGTGTGTCTTTCTTGTAATGATGGGTCCAAAACTGTACACAACACTCCATGTGGGCTCCTGTGCCCGAAACGTCGAATCTCCTGTTCCCTGGATGCTGCCTGACCTGCTGTGCTGTTCCAGCAATAAAGTTTCAACTTTGATCTCCAGCATCTGCAGACCTCACTTTCTCCTCTCATTCAATGCCTTGTATAATTGCAGAAAGCCTTCTTCACTCTCAGACTCTAATCCTCTTGTAATAAAGACAAGCACTGTTTGCTTTCCTCATTGCTTATGTACCTGCCTGCAAACTTTGCATATAAGGACATCCAAGCTACTTTGAATACAAACGTTTGACTTTTCTAGATTCCCTTGTTACATTTTCCCATGTTATATTCCACCCGCCATATTTTTGCTGACCGATGTAAGCTGCCTCTGTAACATTTATAGCCTCGATGTGTCCTCCTCATCATCAACTTTTCAATCTGGCTTTGGATCATCAACAAACTTGAATTCATTGCACTCAATGCCTTAACTAAATCATTGATAAGGCTTGCACATGGCTGAAATATAAGTACAAATTCTTGTAACACCTCACCAATTATAGACTGCCAGCATCGGAAATTAAGACTTATTTTTTTCAAGCAGGGAGTTACTTTTATTTAAAATCTAACCAGCATTATCTACAATTTGAACTGTGAGGCTGATGTATAAAAGCAGGGTGAACAGGATTGTAATAACGAATGAAAATTGCATTAAGTAGATTAGATTAGATTACTTACAGTGTGGAAACAGAATGTGCAAACTCCACACAGTCAGTCGCCTGAGTCGGGAATTGAACCCGGGTCTTTGGTGCTGTGAGGCAGCAGTGCTAACCACTGTGCCACCATGTCGCCCACAAAGTAGAATAACCCTCAAATCACTCAAACGTGAGTAACTCACCTCCTGACTCCTGTACAAGTCAGGAGGGTGATGGAATACTCCCCGCTTGCCTGGATGGGTACAGTTCCAAAAACACTCAAGAAGCTTGATACCATCCAGGACAAAGCAGCCTACCTGATTGGCATTATATCCACAAGCATCCACTCCCTCCACCACCAATGCTCAGTAGCAGCAGCATGTACTGTCCATAAGGTGCAGTGCAGAAATTCACCAAAGAACCTTAAACAGCACCTTCCAAACCCACAGCCACTTCCATTTGGAAGGTCAAGGGCAGCAGATACATGGGAACACCACCCCCTGCAAGTTCCCCTCCATGCCACTCACCATCCTGACTTGGAAATACATCGCCCTTCCTTCACTGTCACTGGGTCAAAATCATCAACTCCCTCCCTAGTGGGTCTACTTATATCACATGGACTGCAGCGGTTCAAGAAGGCACCTCACCCCCACCTTCTCAAGGGGCAACTAGGGACGAGCGATAAATTCTGGCTCAGCCAGCAGCACTCAGATCTCACGAGTGATTAAAAAAAATCTAATGTCTTAATTGTAAGTCCTTTTCCTGATGTCTTTTAAAGTAAAAGTAATTCAAAGGCGGAGTCACTTACTTATCAGTTGAGTTTCCCTCCTGCTTTTTTGTCTCTCTCTAAGTGTGGAGGCTTTGTCAGCCTGCCGTCGTGAAAGACCGACTCTGTGGTGGGCAGGTTCAAGACAGGAATCGTGCGCTTCAGCTGCTACTGCCTCCTTTATCAGAAGTTTCCCAGGAAACTTTTCATTGTCTAGGACGGCCCAGAGAAATGTCCTGACAGCGCTCGGCGGGGCGGGGTGTTCCAACAGCAGCCAGAGAGATAAAGTGCTCCTGAACAGTTCCTGTGCCTACAGCATGTTTATTGCTGCTATACCCGGTGGATTGTGCTGTTTGAAATATCCTTTTGTTGTGGGCTCGTTTCCCCCAATGAGGATGTTTGCGATTGAGGATGATCGTATTCCCTGGATTTAGCTGCTTGTTTTCATAGCTGGTGAACCTGATGACTAGTCCTGTTGTATCCTCTGAAAGAAAAGGCTTTCCTTGTGAAGGCAATTGCTGCTTTTAACCTGTGAGCTACCGAGATTGCACGGGTAGAGGGAGCTGTGAAAGTTTGGCTCTGATTCAGAAAAGTGTAATAAATAAAATGCATCTTCAAAGCAAGAGGCTCCGAAAGATAAGCTGGAAACATATATTAGTGCAATGGGAGATATTAAAATTGGATTAGCAACGATATTTTAAATGAGTAATGTATTAAATTTATGGGAAAAAAAGTGTTTGCCAAACATTTTCCAAAGTAGCAAACAGTAAATTAAAAACAGAACCAAGTTATATTGATCTTTAGCACGAGTGATATTTTTCAATATATCACTGTATTCAAAAGTAATAATTAAAAACAACTTGTCAATGAATCTTCCCTTTTGTTGTCTGTCTTCTGGACGGGGGTTTCTAGATGATCAACTGTGAATGGTGGAGCAGGCGTGAAGGGCCGAATGGCCTACCTCAGCCGTTTCTATGTTTTGACAGTGACCAAGACTGTACATGCCCTCTTGAGTCTGTGTAAAAGATCACAGAACACAAAGAAGTCCAGGGGTGTTCTGTCCAGTGTCCTGACAAATATTTACCCCTCAAAATAAATCACAAAATGAAACCCAGTTATCTGGTCATAACCACATTTCCACTGGTAGGGACTTGTGGCTGCTACATTGCCAATGTTACTGGAGCAATCATCCTTGAAAATGTGTCTGGTTAGCTGTAAAGTGCTTTGAGATAGTGGCATAAAAGGCATGATACAATTGTAGGACTTTATTTTAAAGAGGCCCCTTTTTGCTTATAGAGCTATTCTGTTTTATTTGTGTTCTTAAAATAGTTTACATGGCTAGGCCAGCCTCTATTACACTTCCCCAGTTGCTCAGAGGGCAATTAAGAGTCGACCACATTGCTGTGGGCCTGGAGTCACGTGGAGGTCAGACTCGGTGGCGATGTCATTTCCTGTTCGTTTTCTGAGGGGTTGATAGATGGTAGCGAGATCTATGTGTTTGTTTATGGCGTTGTGGTTGGAGTGCCAGGCCTCTAGGAATTTTCTGGCATGTCTTTGCTTTGATGTCCCAGTCGAGTTGGAGGTTTTTTTCATCCGTGTTTGGGCTACGAGGGAGTGAGAGACCTTCTCTCCCTCGTAGCCCTACACACGGACGAAAAAAGAAACACCAATTCGACTGGGACAACACATATATCCTGGGACAGGCTAAGCAAAGACATGACAGATGTTACCTAGCCAGGTAATGAAACGTCCGGATATCAAACCTACAGCTCAGCGAGCAAACCTACGCCCTAAACCTCAACCTGAGCTACAAACCTTCACAAACCTTGCAGTATCATTGATTGTCATAAAATTTATCTGATTCACTGATGTCCTTTAGGGAAGGAAACTGCCATCCTTACCTGGTCTGAGACAAAACACTGCAGGTGCTGAATCCAAGGTAGACAGACTGGAGGCTGGAAGAACACAGCAAGCCAGGCAGCATCAGGAGGTGAAGGAGTCAATGTTTCGGGTCCTGAAGAAGGGTTACACCTGAAACGTCAACTTCTGTCCCTCCTGATGCTGCCTGGCTTGCTGTGTTCTTCCAGCCTCCAGTCTGTCTACCTTGGATTCAGCACCTGCAGTGTTTTGTCTCAGACCAGGTAAGGATGGCAGTTTCCTTCCCTAAAGGACATCAGTGAATCAGATAAATTTTATGACAATCAATGATACTGCAAGGTTTGTGAAGGTTTGTAGCTCAGGTTGAGGTTTAGGGCATAGGTTTGCTCGCTGAGCTGTAGATTTGATATCCAGACGTTTCATTACCTGGCTAGGTAACATCTGGCATGTCTTTGCTTAGCCTGTCCCAGGATAGAGGTGTTGTCCCAGTCGAATTGGTGTTTCTTTTTTCATACGTGTGTAGGGCTACGAGGGAGAGAGGGTCTCTCACTCCCTCGTAGCCCTACACACGGATGAAAAAAACCTCCAATTCGACTGGGACATCAAAGCAAAGACATGCCAGAAAATTCCTAGAGGCCTGGCACTCCAACCACAACGCCATAAACAAACACATAGATCTCGCTACCATCTATCAACCCCTCAGAAAACGAACAGGAAATGACATCACCACAAACCCCTGGAACCCCATCCAGGACAAACATATAAATAGAAAGCAGGAGACAACAGCTTCGCTTCACTTGGAGGTCGCCACTGATGATGTTACCTAGCCAGGTAATGAAACGTCTGGATATCAAACCTACAGCTCAGCGAGCAAACCTACACCCTAAATCAATGATACTCCTTATTAGGGTATTAATTCCAATTTCTTAAAACTTTGAAATCCAATTCCACCATCTGCTGTGGTGGGAATTAAAACCTGGGTCCCCAGAACATTACCTGGGTCTCTGGGTTAATAATGCCACTCGGCCACTCCATTCCCACACTATTATGTTGTTAGTTTTATTTGTACAGTCAGTGATTGCATTATTAAATTATGCTTAACAGTAGTTTGGCAGCTGGGAGTAAACGCACTTTTGTTCTGTACGTGTTGGCGCATTCTTCCCATCACTCAAAGGTGTCAGTGTCTGAGTGGACGAGCAGAGTAGATTACAGCAGCTAGTCTGCCATTTGACTCCAGTCCACAGGCTTCCCAGGGGACAGACAACCGCTGATAGAGACTGGCTGTCAGATCTCACATCGGTGATTAGGAAAGCAAGGACTGGAATTCTTGAAGGGGGCCAGAGCGATTCCAAGAAAACACTATTTCCAAATGTCCTCCAGTCCAGTGAGACTACAATGAAACTAAAATAAAATGACACTGTGCCACTTTATGAGGAGCTCTGTTGTCTTGATGCATAAAACTCAAAAGGCAAATAACTTGTAGTTATTAATGATTTGGAGGAGCCGGTGTTGGACTCAGGTGGATAAAGCTAAAAATCATACAACCCCAGGTTACAGTCCAACAGGTTTATTTGGAAGCCCTAGCTTCAACAACCACCTGATGAAGGAGTGCTTCCAAATAAACCTGTTGGACTATAACCTGGTGTTGTGTGATTTTTAACTCTGGTTATTAATGAAAGGCATCCAAACCTCTGCTGCTCGCGCGTGTGTTTAAACTCTCAGTTATCAGCCTTGTGTCCTTTTTTGTATTCATTCATGGGATATGGGTGTCCCTGACCAGGCCAGCATTTATAACCCAATCCTAATTGCCTACAGAGAAGTTAAAAGTTAACAACATTGTTTTGGATCTGGAGTTCTATGTAGGCCAGACTGAATAAGGATGGCAGATTTCCTTCTCTCAAGGGCAAAATGTGAACCAGATGGGTTTCTAAGAATAATCAATAGCCATTACATTGGCTTTTCCTTTTCAGATTTGTATTGAATTCCTGTTTCACAATCTACGATGATGAGATTTCAACCATGTTCATAGAACATTATGCTGGTGTTCAGGGCTACTAGTCCACACACATTACCATTAGGGTACTGTCTCCCTATTCTCCTATGCTGGCTCCCAGGCAAGTGTTTTGCTTTTAAAATTCTCAAACTTGTTTTCAAATTGCTTCCTGGCCTTCTCCCTACCTTAACATCTCCCCCCCCCTCCCATAACTGTACAGGATACCTGTGCTCCTCCAATCCTGTGAGTGTGATAAAGTCAGAGAGTTATACAGCACGGAAACAGACCCTATGGTCCAACTTATCCATGCCTACCAGGTTTCCTAAACTGAATTACTTCAATTTGCCTGTGTTTGACTCATATCCCTCTAAACCTTTCCTATTCAGATACCCAACCAGATGGCCTTTTAAATGTTGTAATTGTACCAGCCTCCACCACATCCCCTGGCAGCTCATTCCATACACGTACCACCCTCTGTCTGAAGAAGTTGCCCCTTAGGTCCCTTTTAAATCTTTCCCCTCTCATCCTAAACCTATGCTCTCTAGTTTGGACTCCCCCACTCCAGGGAAAAGACCTTGTCTATTTATCCTATCCATGTCCCTCATGATTTTATAAACCTCTATAAGGTCACCTCTCAGTCTCTGACGCTCCAGGGAAAACAGCCCCAGCCTATTCAGCCTCTCCCTATATCTCAAACCCTCCAGTCCTGGCAACATCCTTGTGAATCTTTTCTGAACCCTTTCAGGTTTACCAACATCCTTCCTGTTAAAGCTTTCTAGAAAAATTTGGATGATCATTTGAATCAAAATAATGTGCAAGGGTATGGGGAAACAGCAGGAAATTGTCACCAGGCTCATTTAATGAACAGTGCAAGCCCGATAGACTGAATGGCCTCCTGTACTGTGACAATTCTGTGATTCTGGAACTCTTGATTGTTTAGCTACTTCTACGCCATGAGCATTGTGATTCATTCTAGTTATATATGGTCTAACTAAATTAAAACTGGAGGGTCTCTGTGGAGTGGCCCATGTGACTATTGTGGAACTAACCTGAATTTTGCAGACGTCAGCAATAATGTGGCAGAGGCAAAATCTAATGGATTAGCTGAGACATGCATTTGCAGCTTAAAGGGCGGCAGCGCTGTCTACAGTGTATTGCAACGGGTTTGAACAACGTAAATGTGGGGAGTGAGCACATAGATCATCGCTTTCTAAATTTCTTCCCATTGCGACCCAATTTCAAGGCTTGTAAATTCAGTGTAACCCTTCAGTGAGAACAGGGAGTTCAGCTACTGATGCTTCAGAGCTACACTCAGCATGTGACCCAATGTAAGGACAAACCCGACCTTGGGGGAGCCCTGGCATGGATTGGTGCTCTCCTGCAATGTAATTTGTGGTGGTAGCCAATATAACTACATCCTTTATGATTTCAGGAAGTGATCTATTATCCTAGATTCTGGGAAGGAACGCTCAGGGATTTCCTGGAAGTTAACAGTGTGGAAATCTTATATAGCTCCAAAACACTTGGCACCAGGTCTCGGAACAAGAGCCCAGCCCTGCACCAGCACCACATGGGGCTTTGTCTAACAGTAGTGGGTGTAACTAACAAAGCTGCAAAGGATTATATTTCACTCACTCCCTTCATTTAGAATCGGGCTGGTAAACATTTAACAAGCTCTAGTTGCAAATTTTGGCATCCCTCAACTGATTTCAGTGAGGTTTCGAAAATTAAGGACTTGGGAGTTGACGGGTAGGATAGCACATCGACTCTGTCGGAGTGGGAAGGACATGTAAAATCTGATGCAAGATGTAACTAGCAGATATGATATAGAACACAGATTTGAGCCCCCTGTATAAATCTCAGCGGCAAAGGAGTTTAACTCAATCTTATTAATTGTTTGGTGTGGAAACAGTTTGAGTTAGTATCTGAGGTATCTGTGCAATTGACCCCGTGGAAATGAGGGAAGGGGCAGCATCTCGGGTCAGAATATGGTTAGTGTGACATTGTAGACATAAGGGAAAGATATCCTTTGATACTGAGGAAAATCATTCATATTTTTGATTTGAATCCTGTTATGAGTTAGGTCAAGCCACAACAATGTTGGCTGTAGGGAATGGTCTCTTCGAAATTCCTCAGTGTTTGAGGAAAACTGTCTCGACTTGGAGTGCTTTATAAAAGCCAATCATGTTTCAGTCACTCGAGGCACACTCCAGTTGACTGCCTCTCTCTCATGTGTTTATGGGTAAAGCCGAGGCCTTGACTTCCCTCAGTCCTTTGGAGACATGTTGGTGTCAGGAGGACAGGCTCCATAGTGGGGGGAGCAGTTGAAAGTGATGCCCAACATTATGCTGTTCGCTGAGGCAATTAATGGCTCAATTACAGAATCACAGATGTATTTATCGAGTTCAACTCTATGATCTTGTGCCAATCTCCCGCCTTTTCCCGTCTCCCAGCATATCATTACTATCCAACCATTGCCCTCTTGTGCCTCCATCACATTTCCAGGCAGTGTATTGCGTACCCTAACTATTCACTCCATGAGAAAGGTTTATCTTATGCCAACCTTGCTTGGCTTGTACATCACATTAAATCAGTGCCCTCCTGTTCTTGTTTCTTTAAGGGTCACCTGCTGAAGACATTTTGCCACGGGCGCAGGTCACCAGGTAAACCTCAGGCAACCTCCCGATTGGTTCCCTTAATGGCTGCTCCATGATTCACGCAATGGTCCCTGACACCAATGAAAATGACCCCTCTCCTCCCAATCAACCCAACTAAGGCACCACTGTCAGAATATAGCCTTAACCAGCTTCCCCACCTGCCCCTCCCCAAAAACCCAGCCCGATGTTCAAGGGTGTCTTGACATTGAGGTCTTCTCTCCTTTCTGATGCAACTTCACAGGGTGGCCACAACCAGGGGTGGCGCTGCTGAGCCCCAAGCCCTCTGGCTAAAAATGGCTTCTGTTCACTGACTGGTGCCAGGAAAATGTCACCACAGGTTCCTGCTGGAATGGAATCTTCTTCTCCCATCTCCAGTCTCTGCAGCAAGAATTTACCTTGACTGAAAAAAAATACTACCCGAGCTGTCAGATAAATGTAGTGACTGCTCCCTGACTTGACAACTTCTGTTGGGGACAAATCTGAGCCCCAGTAAAGTCAGCATAGTCACACCATAGGGCTGCTCTCTCGTTAGAGTGAGATGGCTGGTGGTGGTTTAACCTGGGGAGGCCACCACACCTCAGGTGAGGGTAGGAGTTTGAGAAGAAGAAGGAGAAACCTTCATGGTTACCTCAGCAGATGCAGGGATTAAACCCATGCTGTTGGTGTTATTCAGTATCAAAAATCAGCCATCCAGCTAACTGAGCTAACAAGTCAGATTGTTTAACATGTTCAGGGTTTGGGGCTGAGTGTGCCAGAGGTCTCATATTTCTCTAGTGCAAACCTCGTTAAATTTCTGATGATGGAATGTCTATAAACAGACAACGTACGGAGGACAATGAGAGTTGCAACAAAATTCTTAGGTGTGGGTCGATTTTAACTAAAGACGCCTCAGACATGATTTCATCCTTAGCCATGGGACAATAACTGCAGATAATAGCTTGGTGTACAACCTGTTGGAAAAGACACACAGCTTGTGAGTCACAATATTATTTATAGCATCAGCATTGGACAGGAGCCCACTGTATCCCACATTAAATATAAATATTTATTGAAAAGTTAATGCAGTCATTAATTCAACTTGACCTTCAGTTTGAGGAAAGGCCATCTTATTTTGAAAAGTTTGCTAAATATGATGAATTCTCTTTTCATGTCCTGTCAGATCTTGCTTTGTGATGATGTCTGATTGCTGTAGGAGTGGTCACAGCATCTTTTGTCTGTATCAAAGATGCTGCAATACTCTGTGGCAACTTGCAAGAACATTGTCTTCTGAAGGGGAGTGTGAGATGGGGGTGGGTTTAGCTGTCAGTCACCGATGTTTCCTTGTGAGAACTCATTGGCATAAACAACAATTAAAGGTCGTGAATATAATTTACAAACATTGCCATCGTATGTTTTTGTCTGGTCGGCAGAGAAACAGGGTGAGTCATGACCATTGTAATTCCTGCTGGTGCATACCTTTTTCTGTTTCTTCTGCTGGAATGAGATTGAAAGAGTTAATCGTGTCATTCCTAATAGGAGGAATGGGCATTAACTCGGTTGGAGAAAGTAATCACGTAGATCATCTGCAGCAGATGGGCGGCACGGTGGCACAGTGGGTTAGCACTGCTGCCTCACAGCGCCAGAGACCTGGGTTCAATTCCCGCCTCAGGTGACTATCTGTGTGGGCTTTACGCATTTTCCCTGTGTCTGTGTAAGCTTCTAATGGGTGCCCCAGTTTCCTCCCACAGCTCAAACTGTGTAGACGAGGTGTATTATCAGGGATAGCATGCTAAATTATCAGGGATTTCTCGGTTAGATGTATTAGTCAGGGGTGAATGTAGGGGAACGGGTCTGGGAAGTTTATTCTTTGGAAGGTTGGTATGGACTTATTGGGCCGAAGGACCTGTTTCAAAACTGCAGGGTTTCTATAAAAATAAGAATACAATCATCGTTCCCAGAGTTTTTTTTTTTAGCTCGCACACATTGCTGTGTTGTGGAACAATGGAGGAGTGAGAGTGCAATAGGCCGTTCCTTCTCTGGCAGATTACATTTTCTCCCTCTCTGAGTTGAATCACACAATAATGTTATCCTCTCCCAAACTGGACCATGTGAGGTCTCCTTGTACATTGTCCAAACTATGTCTCCATCACATTCCCTGTTCCATGTAGGTGCATCATTGCTGCTGTCATGCACAGACCCATACCCTCAGCAGAAAATGATCTCGGCCGACTTGAAATATGTTTACAAGGTCCTGCGTCATTAAAAAAGTTTAATTTATTCACAATACCTTTGTTAAAATGAATGCATTTTTTAAGAAATACAGAAATTGCTGGAAACGCTCGGCAGGTCTGTCAGCATCCAGATGCCTTTTACATGCTGTAGTTGTACCAGCCTGCACCACTTCCTCTGGCAGCTCATTCCATACGCACACCACCCTCTGTGTGAAAAGGTGCCATTTAGGCCTCATCAAAACCTTTTCCCCCTCAGTTTCAACCAATGCCCTCTAGTTTTGGATGCCCCTAACCTGTGGAAAACCCTGACTACTCACCCTATCCATGACCATTCCGATTTTACAAGCCTTTACTGCTGCGAAATGTGACTCCAATCAAAACGAATAGCTGTGCTTTCAGTCATCCTGGGCCTAAATTCTGAAATGCAATAC
>NC_057738.1:35481891-35527527 GCF_004010195.1 Chiloscyllium plagiosum
ACCTGGCCCTATATCCCCTCACCCACCTGGCTCCTATGTTTCCTCACCGACCTGGCCCTATGTTCCCTCACCCACCTGGCCCTATCTTCCCTCACCCACCTGGCTCCTATGTTCCCTCACCGACCTGGCCCTATATCCCCTCACCCACCTGGCTCCTATGTTTCCTCACTGACCTGGCCCTATGTACCCTCACCCACCTGGCCCTATCTTCCCTCACCCACCTGGCTCCTAATGTTCCATCCCCACCTGGCTCCTGTACCTCTCGCACACCTGGCCCTATATCCCCTCACCCACCTGGCACTATGTTCCGTCACCCACCTGGCTCCTATACCTCTCACCCACATTGTCCCCTATCCCCTCACCTACCTTGCTCCCTTCCCCCACCCACCTGGATCCTTAATTCACTGTCCTTCAACCCACCTGGCACTATGTTCCGTCACCCACCTGGCTCCTATACCTCTCACCCACATTGTCCCCTATCCCCTCACCTACCTTGCTCCCTTCCCCCACCCACCTGGATCCTTAATTCACTGTCCTTCAGACTTCCTTTCTCTGTTGTAATAGTTCTGTAATAGTTAAATTAAGGTCACTATATTAAATATTTTAAGGCACGGTCATCTAAAGATTGGCAAAGCAAGAGCTGGAGATCGGGAGTAGATTGGATGGCAGTGTTTCACAGGTACAGTCAGGATGGACTGAATGGCCTCTTTCCAGGGGGTAAATTCCTGTGGCTGCAGAAACACAGCACAGCATGTTCCCTTACTCAGCCACAAGCTCCCATCTGCTAAATCTCAGTCAGTTTCATTAATAGTCTGTGAGAGATATATCTTCACAAACCAAGCCTCTAAGGAATGAAAATAGTAACATTCCTCTCCTAAATACTTCCCTCCAGGATGTCTGGAGTTATACGCATCATTATAAGCAACTGGGGACTTGTGGGGAAAGAATTCCACTTCACGGATGACCTTTCCACAGAATCTGTAAGCTCAGTCCATTCTCCCATCTGAGAGATTTCCAGACAGATACTGACCGCTCTGTTTAAAAAATATAGCTTACTCTTTCACTTACATGTCTTGCCATAATTTCCATTCATGATTCTAACTCAAAGAATTTCGGGAAGGGACAGAGTCATAGAATCATACAGTACAGAAGAGGCCCTTCAACCCATCAAGTCTGTACTGTCAAAGTTACACTAGCCCTATTCTCCAACTCAGAGCTTATTGCTTCAGAAACTTATATCAGCGTTGGAGATAGTTCATTACTGAGAAGGTCACTTCATAATCTGACCTGCCCCATAGTCATGGAGTCACAGTGTCATACAGCATGGAAACAAGCCCTAAGGCCCAACTGAGCCGTGCTGGCCAGGGTCCTTAAACTGAACTGCTCCCATTTGCCTGGGATTGGTCCATATCCCTCTAAACCTGTCCAATCCTATTTTTGTCCCAAAGTGGAGACATGAACATATTCTGCGATTAAATTCTGCGACCTCTCTCCATTTATACAGTATCCTGCTATTTTAATTTTTGTACCAAAGTGGTGACATCAACATATTCCCACATTATATTCCATCCGCTGACCTTTTGACAACTCAATTAGCCCACCCATATCCTTTTGCAGACTCTCTGTCTCCTCTTGACAGCATACCTGCTTACATTTCTTGCTGTCTTTGGTAAATTTAGCAACTGTATATTCAGCTCTTTCAACCAAATTATGGAGGGCAATTGTAAACAGAGGAGGCCCAGCACTGATCCCTAAACACACGAATAGTTACAGCTTACCACGTGGAAAACCCTGCTCTCTGTTTCCTGTTTGCCAAAAACCTTCTATCCATGCTCAAATATTAGATCCTTATCTGGTGTAGTAAGCTTTGACATTGTTATGATTGTGGCAGGAGGAAATTGCCGAAGGTTAAGTCCTTTATTCTCCCAGTCCCATGATTAGTATAAGTGTGTTGATCCAGTTCCCACAATGGCCAATTGCTTCCCTTCTGTACAATGATCCATAGTAAAAGAAATGGTCTTGAAACTTCTTTAATTAAATCAAAATGAGCCATTTGTTATAAACCATACTCATTAAAGCAAATTGAAAAACGGACAACAGGTAAACTGTGATCTAGGATTACACTTACACCTCCTTAATCCACCACACAGACCCTTTTGTATTTACTCATTAAATTCACAGGATGAAGGTGTTGCTGGCTAGGCCAGCATTTATTTCCTATCCCTAATTGCCCAGAGGGCGGTTAAAACTCAACCACATCGCTGTGGGTCTGGAGTCACACGTAGGCCAGACCAGGTAAGGATGGTAGATTCCTTTCCTCAAGGACATTAGTGAACCAGATGGGTCCACACCCCCACAGCGATCAACTTACTGTCATCATTAGACACTTAATTCCAGATGTTTTATTGAATTCAAGTTCCACCATCCACCATGGCGGCATTTGAACCTGGATTTCCGGCACGTTATCTTAATCTTTGGATTAACAGTCCAGTGATAATACTACTAGGCCATCACCTCCCCATTGTCATATGCTTACACAACAAAAATGACAATTCCTTGCAGAGATTTTCTTTTTAAAAAAAGCAAAAGGAAACGAGGAATGTGCTAGAAACTTAGAGCAGGAGTAGGCCATTCGGCCCTTCAAGCCTGCTCCATCTTTCACTATGATCGTGGGTAATCCTCTATCTCAATGCCATGTTCCTGCTTTCTCTCCAAACCCCTTGATGCTTTAAATATCTAAAAATATATCTATCTGTTCCTTGAATACACACAATGATTCAGCATCCACAGCCCTCTGTGGTAGTGAATTCTCACAGGTTAACCACCTCTGAGCGGTACCTCATCTCAGTCTGAAGTGGCCTACTCTGTATCCTGAGACCATGACCCCTGGCTCTAGTCTCTCTGACCAGGCAAAACATCCTCCCTGCATCAAGACCGTCTAACATGTTAGAATTTCCATGTTTCAGTGAGATCCCCTCTCATCCTTCTAAGCACTGTTGAATACAGGCTTGATCAGTCTTTCTTGGGCAGTGTTGCTGACCATAATAGCAATCAAAAAGTTTCAAAACATCCCAAGGGTTCTTAATGTGTTGGCAAATGAATTTAGCAGAATATGCCCATTAGAGCTACAAAAAAAGGGGTATGATTTGGAATATCCCCACGATTCTGCACTTGAGGAGTGAATGTAAAAACAATTATGTTCTGTATTTCTAAGGTGAGATTCAGAGGCCCACGTTAGATATGTGCAGCTCCATCCTCCAAAACAATGGGAGAGGAGCAGAAATCCGACAGTGATAGTCACCTCTGGGAAGACTCGGCCTATTATTTTGGCCATGGAGCCTCTTCCAGGTCCTTGTCTGGAACTAAAATCACGCCTTCCAGCCAATAGCGCCAACCTATAGTATTCAGGAGCAGCTCCCATTCTACTGAGTGAGGGGCTGGTGCCTCCTGGTGCCTCCATGCCAGTGCCCACACTTCCGTTGATCCCATTACCTGATTGCCCTAAAGGCTCTGGCAGGCAGGTAGGCACTGAGAGCACTGTGTTCCGCTCCAACGCAGGCAGACTGTTCTGGTTCATGCTGTAGTGTGTGGCTTTCTCCTCCCACAGATGCCCGGAGTGGGCGGCTGAAAGCAGCTGTCTGCCAGAAGGCGTTTATTTATACTGATTTAACGAGACAGCCAACATTGGAACAATCTGTGGCTTTAATAAGCAAGTAAAATCATTCACGCTCATTAAAACAGCCATGAAGACAGAGAACGGGAATGTCCCCGGTTATTGTCACTCTCTGAATTGTCCCTTTGTTCTGTCTGTCAGTTCTGCCCAACACCATTGGTCAGTCGACCTCCGATTCTGAGAACCATTGTTCACCCCATCCTTTTGTTACACTGTTTTCCCTGTTACCCATGCTGCCTTTCAGCTCTGACAATATATATAGTCCAGGAACAGGCCATTCAGCCCCACAGGTCCATGCTAACATTCATCCTGCATGTGAACAGCCCTTCATCTAACCTCGTCAGTCTATCCTTTTATTCCCCTCATGTGTTTATGTAGCTCCTCCTCAAGTGCATCAGTGGGGGGTGGGGGGGGGGGGAGAAAGTTAGAGGGAGGTGGAGAGAGGTTCTCAAACTCACAGAGGACTTTAACAAAGTAAACAGAGAGATCCTTTTGCGAGTGGATCAGAAAGCCAGAGAATACCGATTTTAAGACAGTTGGCTAAAACAAAGGAAATAGGGGCACCGTGAGGTGATAAGGAAATATATTGTATGCAGTGAGTTGTTATGTCCTGGAATGCACCGTTTGAAAGTGTAGTGAAAGCAGATTCAATAAGACCTCTCACAAAAGGAGTTGGGTAAATCGCTGAGCAGAAACGTTGACAGGTCTATGAGAGAGGAGCGGGGATTAGGACTGATTGAGGTACTTTCTATGACAGTGATTCCAACATTGTAACCACTCCCTGCTTTATTGTGTTTACACATGTTTATGCTGATCAGAAACAATACTGTTAATCCGAACGCTGAAGTAACAACAATAACTCTACATTTACATAGTACCTTTAGTGTAGTAGAGCATCTCAATATACTTCACAGGAAAGTAATTCAGTCAGAAATGACACAAAGCCACATATTAGGTCAGATTTTGGAAAACTTGGTCAAAGATGTAAGTTTTAAGGAAGAAAGGAAAGGAGGTAGAGAGGTTTAATGAGGGAGGTCCAGAGCTTGGAAATATAGACGCACCCAGCAGTGATGGAGTGATTCTAATTGGGAATGCCCAAAATGTCAGAATGAGATGAGCACAGGTATCTCAGAGCGTACTGAAGCTGGAGGAAAAGTTAGAGATTGAGGTTGACGGTGGTGGTGGTGTGACCATAGAGGAATTCAGAAACAAGAATGAGAATTTTAAAATCAAGTTAGTGATTGACTGGAAGCCAGTGCAGATCAATGAGCACAGTGATCATAGGGGAATGAAACCTGCTATGAATTAAGACAAAGGCAAGAATGTTGGATGACCTCAAATTTCCAGAGTGTAGGATGATGGGGTCCAACCAGGACAGTGTTGGTATTGTCAAGTCTAGAGGCACGAATAAGGGTTTCACCAAGAAATGGACTGACATTGGGTGACGTTATAAAAATGGAAATAGGTTGAAATCCACTTGAAAGACATTTTATTCTGAACAGTAGTCACTGGTCTTGAAACATTAACTGTTCCTCTCTCTCACCACAGATGATGCCAGACCTGCTGAGTTTCTCCAGCGCTCACTGTGTTTGTTTCCAGCTTCTGCAGTTTGTTTGAGTTCCTGTCTTTCTGAAGCTGTAAAGCATTCTCCTTGAGATGATTCCGTTTAACCTCTTGCAATGGCTTTGCCTGCGTACGCTCTGATATGCAACATGTTAAAAGTTAACAACTCTACCATTTCCTGTAGTGCATGGTGACCACCAGGCACAGCAAGTCCTATTGTGTGTGAGGTTTACAGTGAAGTCAGTACCTGCTAATCTCAAAGCAGAGAGAAATCCTGCAGGGCAACCACAATGTGACCTTGATTCAATGGAGACAGTGGCTTATCCTTGTTTCCACTGGTCAGTGCCTGGTGCATGAATCATTCCTAAGCAGACAAACTTTTTAAATTGGATAACTTTTTCCACTGTGACTCCACCTCAGTGCCTCAGAGTTTGCACGTCCTCAGAGATAAACTTTAAAGCAAAGATAAGAGAACTGTTTTCTTTCCTTTATTCATTCAAGAGATGAGGGCGTCGCTGGCCAGGCCAGCATTTATCCCCCATCCCTAATTGCCCAGAAGGCTGTAAGGGTATTGCTATGGGTCTGGAGTCACATGCAGACCAGACCGGGTAAGGGTGACAGTTTCCTTCCCTAAAGGACATTAATGAAGCAGATGGACTTTTCCTGATAATCGATACATGGTCATTTTAAAAAAATTGACTTCAAATCCCACCAAATGCCCATGTAGGATACAAGCCTGGGTCCCCAGGATGTTACCTGGGTCCCCAGATTCACACGGCAGCAATAATTCCACTAGGCCATTGACGTCTGCTGCTGAGCAGAGCAATGAGAATGAAGTTTTTGTCATAGGGAATGTTTAAACTGTAGGGCTATGTAGTATAAGGAGTCGAGAGTGTAGTGCTGGAAAAACACAACAGGTCAGGCAGCATCCGAGGAGCAGGAGAGTTGACGTTTCGGGCATAAGCCCTTCATCAGGATTCTCCTGCTCCTCGGATGCTGCCTGACCTGCTGTGCTTTTCCAGCACCACACTCTTCGTCCCTGATCTCCAGCATCTGAGTCCTCACTTTCTCCTATTTTACAATGTTCTGGACTTAATGTTGAGTTCAATACTTTCAGATTCTGAGCCCACTCCCATTCCTTCTCTTTCTTTTAGTTAAACGTGTTACATTCTCTGTCACCGTGTCCTCTCTCCCCTCCCTTGCTCTTTCCAGTCTGGTAGCTAGACACGTTGTTATTCTGTCATTTTCACATTCCAATCACTTAATCTGAACTATCAACATCCTTTCTCCCGCAGCCCTCCAACATCCCAACCCCGCCCCAATGGTACATAAATGCTGTCCCTTCCACATTTCACATCAGCTCCGATGAAGAGTTATCTAGGTTTGAAACATTAGCTTGCTCTCTCTCCATGGATTCTGCCTGACCCGCTGGGATCGCCAGCATTATTTTTCCAGTACAGATTCCAGCATCTACAGTAATCCGCTTCTACTTGGGTCGAACATGTTCTTTGCCTTTTCCAATGTTAGCGATTTAATTGCAAACTGGTGTTAAACTGGCTTTTGGAGTTGTGTTAAGACAAGAGATTAAGATGTTGCAGCAATATTTTCGAGTTGTCTGAAAGAAACACAAAGAAGGTACTGTTCATGGCTTCTGTTTACTTGAAGTTTCCTGGTGGGTTTATTTACGGATAATCTGATCTACGCAGTGGTGTAATCTCGTTCTTGCATGACGTAACTCACAATCCTTCAGGATTAAGTTCAAATGCAAGTGAGGTGAGAACGATTTAAACTGTGGGTATAACCTGGGGCTGTTGCTCAACCCACAGCAAGTGTCACTGTCGGAACAGTATCGTGTAATGTAAAGAGGTTATTATTTTCCCAGGATTATAGGTAAATTCAGCACAAATTTATTGTCATGGTATAAGACGTCACCTGGAATTGAGAGAACAATGGGTTCCTTTATAATCGGCAGGAAAATAAACAGCAGAGGAGCGATTTTCTGACCGTAAGTCCCCTTTCATGTGGGAAGAGATATGAACCAACCTCAGGGTTCTGCAAACAAATCCTCAGTAAGGTTTGACAGTTTATAGGTCATTTTCTGAATACACACCATTGTAGATGGCCGCGCCTCTCCCTATTTAGGCAAGCTACTCCAATTGCATTGTTCCTCCAATTCCGGCCCTTGCACATGTCCAATTTCATTGCTCCAAAATAAGTGCACCCATTCCTTCAGCTATCTGGGTCATTAGATATGGAATTCTCCTCTCTGTTCCATTCTCTTTCCTCCCTCCTCTCTCTCTCTCTCCACCTTGACCAACGTTTTGGTCCCCAGTCACAATGACATTTCACGCATGTGTCCAACTTGGTCAGATGACTCTCCTGTGAAGCGCTTTGGAATGTTTTACAGATTGCTACTTGATGGCAAGTTGTTGTAGATGGGGTGTCTCACTCACTGACAGCTGACAAAAGTTGACTGTAAGTGGCGCAAAGAGGTGGGGGGAGGGGGTGGCTCTCCAGTCCCAGCATGCACTTGGAAAGTACCTCTAATGTCTTCCTACATATGGACTTAGACTCATAGAGCTGTACAGCACGATCCAACGCATTCATGCCGACAAGATATCTGAACCTAATCTAGTCTCGTTTGCCAGCACTTGGCTCTGATCCCTATTAGCCCATATACCCATCTAGCCATAGTTTCAAAACAATGCACAGCTTATAAAACAGTCATTACTGCTCCTGGAATTCGAGGAAATCACCTCCAACATCTAAAATACCTCAAAAAAGGAGCAGTTCTTACAGCCTCAATTTTTTAATCTTGGATTAACAACCTGTCTTGTTAAAGTATGGCCATCCCTTTGCAGAGTCAGGAATGAAACCAATGGGTTGACGTTCCAATACATTTGGGCAAAGCTATGGTAGATTTTCGGGCTGGACTATACGATTGGGAGGGTTGTGGGAGGGTCAGCACATGTATTGATGGGCAGACATTAATGCTATCCAAATCGTTAATATATAATGCGAACAGCTGTGGCCCCAGCACCGAACCCTGCTTTACACCTCCGCCCCCACCCTCAGGAACCCTGCTTTACACCTCCGCCCCCACCCCCAGTGGTGGATTTGGTGACAGGGAGGGGGAGAGTAGGTGAGACAGTTAAGTGGGCAATAGCCAGGGACCCCAATCGTCTCAGGCCCGCGACTCCAATCAAATCTATGGCAAGAAGAGGTGTCGGGGTGGATTTTGAGGGTGTTGGGGGGGTGGTGTGTGGGGACAGCGTTCGCAGGGTTTCAGAGATGAGGAGCACCCAACTAATGCTCTACAAAGTGACTGATGATAATGGAAATTGAACTGTATTCTAGCCACCGAGATTGTAATGTTCAATCTCATTAAATGCATTGCAATTAGTATATCTGCTAAGCATCTGTGTAGCAATGGTGCAGATGTAAGTATATTAGGAGTGCATTTTGGTAATCATATTGGAAACATCACCCAATTAGTTCACACTAAGAGCATAAGAAATAGAAGCTGGGATAGTCCATTCAGCCCCTTAACCCTGCTCGGCTAGTGAATGTCTTCTGCCTAAACTCCATTTTCTCATTGGCTCCACATTGCTGCTCTCTGATAGTGGTCATGTCTACCTGATCCTTCTGCAGTGGCCTGGGTGAATTCACTGCCACCAAACCTTCTTGTTGATGCTGAACTAAGACCCGGGTATGAAGTAGAAAAGGATGCCTACACAAAGTCTTTAGCAGAAGGGATGTTCGATCATGATAAAAAAATGCTAAGTTTATTACATATTCCTTAATAGCTAGGAGCAAATTACTGCAGATGCTGGAATCTGTACTAAAAACAAAAAAACTCTGAAGACCACAGTGGGTCAGGCAGCATCCATAGAGAGAGAGCAAGCTCACATTTCAAGTCTAGACTCCATGGATGCTGCCTGATCTGCTGTGATCTCCAGCATTTGTTGTTTTCAGTACTTAACAGCTAGTTACATTATATCTGAGTTATAAGAGAGGCTTTTGTAAGACCTCAGACTAGACTTAAGAGAAAGTACACATTACTGTTAACCGTTGAACTTAGACCTGGTGGCAAACTGAACTGGAATGGAAGAACAACTGGATATTTGATCCCAAGAGCAATCCTTTCCATCCTAACAGATGGTGATACCACTTAGTCTTTTAGCGTATTAATTATTTTGTACTACAATGTCCCTTAATTCCTAGAGAGATCATAAATGTATTCTTCCCAGCCTTGAATTTGTTCAATGACCTCTGGGCAAGAGAATTTCAAAGATTGACATCCTTCTGACTGAAGTGATATCCCCCTATCTCAGTCCTGAATGATTACTTGAGCCGCTGAGTCAGCATCTGCATGTTTCTGACTGCCACAGCCAGGGGGGTCATAACCCCTCAGGTGTCCCCTGTCAAAGCCCATTCACATTCACCCGTTGCAATGAAATGAGTACGCAAGTTCCTCTCGTAGATTTCGGAGTTGTAATCATGCATGTGACATACACACTAGATTTTTAGTCACCTTTATTCTCCTTCTTTTTCTTCTGTTACAGGGGCTGGGAATTCAAACTGTAAAATCGCTATTGTCATGGGCAGAACGGAAAATAAACATCTTCCCAGGTGAGGAACAAAGCAATTGGCCTTCGGTCTGATGAAGCGTTAAGATTCAGAAGGGTTTATTTTTCCAGAAGAATGGGGGAATGCTGTAAAGCCTTTCCGAATGCTGCCCAGGATGGGCGTGGGCAAGAGATGTTGGGGAGGAAGTGTGCACATCACCCAGGGATCAGGTCTATGAGCTAATCCTGTAACCAACTCCCAAAAGACAAAGCTGGTATATGCAGGAGGTCACAGAATGGACCCTAATGTTGTCGTCATTGCCTTTGTTTAGGCTTTTCACAGACACGCTTGCTGTAAACATTGGTTGAATCATTGACTGACATAACACACAGGAGTCCATCCAACCCATTGAACCTGTGCTAGCTGTCTGGTCATTCTGTACCATCTGACCCATTCCTCTGCTCCTTCCCCAAAGCCTTGTGAATGTTTCCTTTCAACGATGAATTCAATTCTCTTTACAATTGAGTCTACTTCCACTCCCCTTTCAGACAGTGTATTCCACGTGTTGGGTTAAATTAATGTTTCATCTGGCCTCGTGTTATTCTTTTGTCCATCGATCTGCATTAAGCAGGTTGCTTTCAGCTGCTGGAAACAGTTTCTCCTTATTCGCCCTGCCCATAATGTTCAAGATTTTGAACACCTCTGCCACGTCTTGTCTTAAACGTCTGTGCTCTGAAACCCCAGCTTATCCCCATCTCTCCACATGGTTTCTGTAGTGATTGGAACCAGGTGGATCTCATCGACTATGAGATTCTTGATTGGGGATGTTAGTCTGGGCCAATCAGGAAAATTCTGGCTGACAGATATAAACAGGGGATGGAGGCCATAGACCACGTGTATATTGGGTGTGGGCACTTGCACTGCCTTTTTGATTTCCTTAAAAACCTTCTCCTCTGTTTTTGGCTGCACTTCAGTCCCACGCTCCTGATCTTTGGGCACCCGGTACGGAGGAAGGAGGGCAGGTCTGAAGACCTCCTCGTGGGCCTGCTCCTGGGCCTGGCCAAACTGGCCACCAACAGGTCCAGGCAGCGGGCCGTGGAAGGGGTCGTTAGGGCCGACTGCCTGCCCCTCTTCCGCGGTTACGTTAGGGCCCGGGTGTCCTTGGAGAAGGAGCACGCGGCGTCGACCAACACCCTGGAGTTGTTCAGGGAGAGGTGGGCACCGCAGGGAGTGGAGTGCATCATTTCTCCCTCCAATTCTATTTTGATTTAGTCCCTACCCTCCCCTTCACTGTTTTGATCACACAGCACTGCCCTTTGATGTGAAGGGCAGTGTTTGTCACTGGCCACCCGGGTGTTTTCCTATCTTCCTGATGGTGGAAATTGAATAAAGATTCGTGCACTTTATGTCTTTCACTGTGTCTCACACTTACACACACACACACACACACACACACACACACACCATGGGTGCTGGAGATTTTGTAATTTGTTTAATAAAATATATAAACCGCAAGTAAACCGGAAGGTGGGTAGGGGCGGGCTGCCTTAGAGTGGTCGGAAGGTGGGAGGGGCGGGGGCTTGTTGGGTCTGTATTGTCTGCACTTTTGTATGTAATGGTATTGTCTAATGTACAAATGTCATTGTCACTGTCTTGTCATATGTGGAACTGGGATTTGAGGTTTGTCCTCCTCTCCCTGTAAAATGGTTGAATGGTAGGGTTCGGGACCTAGCTTTGCTGCTCCTCTCCCTTGTAAAACTGCTGTCTTTTGTGTACAGCTGTCAATGTTTTTTTGTAAACTGTTTTGTAACTTGTTTAATAAAATAAACACAGTTCAAAAAAAAAAAAAAAAAAAATATAAACAGGGGATCAGCACTGCCCTTTGATGTGAAGGGCAGTGCTTGTCACTGGCCACCCGAAAAAAAAAATAATCAGGAGTGTTGCCCGGTGTCCTTGGAGAAGGAGCACGCGGTGTCGACCAACACCCTGGAGTTGTTCAGGGAGAGGTGGGCGCCGCAGGGAGTGGAGTACATCATTTCTCCCTCCAATTCTATTTTGATTTAGTCCCTCCCCTCCCCTTCACTGTTTTGATCACACAGCACTGTCCCTTGATGTGAAGGGCAGTGCTTGTCACTGGCCACCCGGGTGTTTTCCTAAAAAGGAAAAAAAAAGAAAAAAAAAAGAAAAAAAAATATAAACAGGGGATGGAGGCCATAGACCACGTGTATATTGGGTGTGGGCACTTGCACTGCCTTTTTGATTTTCTCAAAATCCTCCTCCTCTGCTTTTGGATGCACTTCAGTCCCATGCTCCTGACCTTCGGGCAGCCGGTACGGAGGAAGGAGGGCAGGTCTGAAGACCTCCTCGTGGGTCTGCTCCTGGGCCTGGCCAAACTGGCCATTAACAGGTCCAGGCAGCGGGCCGTGGAGGGGATCGTTAGGGCCGACTGCCTGCCCCTCTTCCGCGGCTACGTTAGGGCCCTGGTGTCCTTGGAGAAGAAGCACGCGGTGTCCACCAACACCCTGGAGTTTTTCAGGGAGAGGTGGGCGCCGCAGGGAGTGGAGTGCCTCATTTCTCCCTCCAACTCTATTTTGATTTAGTCCCTACCCTCCCCTTCACTGTTTTGATCACACAGCATTGCCCTTTGATGTGTTTCCTTTTCTTCCTGGTGGTGGAAACTGAATAAAGATTTGTGCACCTTGTGTCTTTCACTGTGTCTCACACCTGCAAGGAAAAAAAGGAAAAATATGAACAGGGGATTTGGGATCTCCTCAGATCAGGGACTGACTCTGAGCTGGCTGGCCACAGCCAGTGTACTGTGCACATAAAATAAAGAGTGATTTGGTGACGGGATACCAGCCTCTGTGCAGTTATGTCAGTTTCTATCGCTAAGTGGTTCTCGTAAATCTCATCTAACCTCACTCTCTCGAGAAGTATAAATTTATTGTATATTCTATTGTCTGATTTCAGTGTTCTTCCAAGCTGAATAATTGCAGGCAAGTCTTTCATCTCCAACACGTGGAAGTTATGCTTAAAGGGTATAAATAACCGGCGATACAAATCTGTGTTTTACTGCCTTTTGAAAATATTAATTTCAGCCTGGACAGTCTTGTTTATCTCACATTGGTTTTACAAGGCTAGCCTCAGTTTGTGGGCAGGTGATGACTACTGCCACTTTAAGCCAGTGTTTTATTCCTCTTGTAAAACTGTTTTAGTCCATAAAGGCCTCGAGTGTTAAAATCAGTTGATGCAAGTAAAAAGTTAATAGTTTATGTTTAACATTAGTGTAACACCACGTTCAACAATATGTACACACTTGCTTTCTTTGCAAAAGTTGTGTACTGTGCAAACCAGGCCAGGAGGAAGTGATTAGAGTCTAAATCCACTCACTCTGAATGTGAAAATGGGATTTCAAAAATGCATTTTATTTGTTGGAAATGCACATAATCCGTGTTTTATTTTTCCTTGTATATGTTTATTAGATTCTGCATTTGTTTCCTAGGCACAAGCAACACAGCATGATTCTTGTTCCCATGGATACACCAGGGGTAAAGGTCATCAGGCCCCTGACAGTATTTGGATACGATGGTGAGATGTTTTAATTTATTTTGGCAGCGTCAGTGGTTCCTGTCAGAATTCTCGGCGCCTGCCATGTCATGATGGGATGTCGGAATAGGATTTTCACAGAGTCAAGGAGGCTTTTCTCCTTGAATAGACATCAGGCTGCTCCTCCCCAATTCTGTGTGTCACTGTGTGGTTTATTCCCTGCTCAGGATTTCTGATGGAGCCTCTGGACTCCTGGGGCTGGGTTTTTTTTCCCCTATGACGGGGTTTCTCACCCCACCATCCAAGGACTTTGTGGGACGATGCCAACCTTGCAGCTAATAAACACTCCCCTTAAGGGCTTCAATTGTGCCAAATTGGCAGCTGGGTCAGCCACCACTTGCCTGCCCCATGTAATTGTACCAACAGGTCAGGCAAGAGGGTGGGGTGTTGCCAAGCCCATTGTCAGGGGGAGCAATGGTCATAGAATCTGAACAATGAAGATAAAGATAATTCGGTCCATTGAGACTATACCCACCCTCTGAAGAGCATCCCACCCTATCCCCATAACCCCACATCTACTAGAGTTAGCCCGACTAGCTTGCATGCAACAGGGTGATTTACTATGGCCAATCCACCAAGCCTGCACATCTTTGAACCATGGGAGGAAACTGGAGCACCCGGAGGAAACCCACGCAGACACGGGTAGAATGTGCAAGCCCCACACAGACAGCCGCCAGATGCTGGAATCAAGCCCGGGTCCCTGGTGCTGAACCACTGAGCCACCGTGCTGGCCTGTGTATTTTAATCATAAAATGACATACTGTGCGGAAAGACGCTATTCAGCCCATTGAGTCTGCACTGACCCTCCGAAGAGCACCCCACTCACAACCAGTCCTCCACCCTATCCACCTAGCCTGCACATCCCCGGACATTACGGGGCAATTTTAGCATGGCCATCCCACCCTCACCTGCACATCTCTGGACCAGCACATCTTAATATTCTGCCTCTGGAGAATAATGCTCTTGACTGGGAATAGGATTTTTGTGCAATTCTATCTGACTGTTGGCAGGATGTGGCTGACATTTGCTTGCATGGGTCACAGCTTCCTATCTGAGATGGGATTTCGTAACAATTCCTTTTCTTGCCGCAATTTACTGGTTTGTCCCATATCTTTAATACCATCAGTGTTTCAATTCTGTTGCCATTTTAATTACAGTTGCGTGCCACCATCTTGGCAAACCTCTAGGTTAATCAATTTTCTTCACTCAACAATTATGCATTGATTCTTCCCAGTGAGATACAACATTGCTTGTGTCAGCTATCTGATGATGAGCAGTCTGTTGTCTCTGTGCCAGAGCCTGTTCAGTAATGAACAATGGGGCACAGTTCTCTCCCAGAGCTTGCTTGGAAGGTCTGGCTATATCCCAGAGGTTTTCCTGTAATTGGCCTCACCCCTTACCTGGAGAGAGGAGCAACAGTGAGAGCTCACTCGCCTGTCCTTTCACATCCATTCACTGAATTAAACTACAGGGTTAGGTCGGAGATGCCAGGGTTGTTTTCCTCAGAGTAAAAGCTGATTGAGGGGAGATTTGAGAGCAATGTACATGGTTATGAATTTTTTTAGACAGTATTGAGACTATGCAAGGAGGAGTGCACTGACTTTCTCTAGTCCCACTGCTCCATAGACCACGATATAAAGGTAACTGTTTGATCCAGTCCCCAATATGGCCAACGGTATACTTTCTATGTGTTAGACTAGAATTAAAAAATCATCGATCACAGTTCTTTAGAAAACTCAACATTACTGATTTATTATGAAGCAAACTTATTGAATGAAAATTTGAGATCTGGTTAACGTTCATCATTTTAAAAATTTAAATTAAATGTTTTATCTCTCTTCCGAATCCAAAATACATACACAAACACACTCTCGCGTGCACACACACACACAGTCTCTCTCTTTCACACACAGTCATTCACACACAGTCCTTCACACACAGTCATACACACACACACACACACACACACACACACACACACACACACACACACACAGTCTCTCACAAAGTAAAAGTGGGGAGAAAAGTCTTCCTCTGCAGAGGTTCACTTTGGATTAAAAAAAACTCTTGGCCAATAATTGTTAGGCATAGAATAATACAGCCGTAGAGTCATACACCATGGAAACTGACCTTTCTGTCCAACTCATACATGCCAACCAAATTTCCCAAACTAAGCTCATCTCACTTTGGCCCATATCCCTCTAAACCTTCCTATTCATGTACCTGTCCAAATGTCTTTTAAATGTTGTAATGGTACTTGCATCTATCACTTCCACATGCTAACCACCGTCTGTGTGAAAATGTTGCCCCTCAGCTTCCTTTTAAATCTTCTTTCACCTTAAAAATATGCCCTCTAGTTTTGAACTCCCCTACCCTGGAAAAGAAAATCTATGCTATTCACCTTATCCATACCCCTCATGTTTTTATAAACCTCTATAAGGTCAACCCTCACCCTCCTACACTCTTAGTGAAAGAAGTCCCAGGCTTTCTAGCCATTCCTTATAACCGGATAACATCCTGGTAAATCTTTTCTGAGCTCTCCCAAACTTAGTAGTATCCTTCCTGGAGGGAGAAAGGATCAGGTGTGGAATGTTCAGATGACTGCTGATCTGGCACACATAGGTCACGGGATGTGTGCAGTTACCTCTGGGGTGTTGGCAGACACTGGTTGCTCAGGAATTACAGTATCGAGAAGTCTTTCAGATGATCTTCAAGAGGGCAATTGAGTTTCACACTGGATTTGGCAAGGATGTTTCAAGATGTGCTGCTTTTTCTCAACAAACTTTTCCCCAGTTGAGAAACCAAATGAATCTCCAACAGCATTGTTCAAACAGGAGCTAGCTCTTGCTGTCTGCAGCCATTCTCAAGATGGTCATCTTCCTGCACTCGTCCCATGTGGCAGCAAACATCACAGAATAAAAAGAGAGCATGGAAAACCCAAGTTGATTGCTTTCTCTACCCCTAACCTTGACGTTGTGGTCTGCAATAATGCCCTTACTGCTGTTCCATTAACGTGGGGACAAAACTTCTCATAGACCCTTTGGCTCAGATTTATTAATTCTTCAAACTTTATCAGCTAATGTGATGGGATTTGAACCTCGAGCCATGGGGTCCTCGGATTACATAAGGAGTGATATTCCTGTTATGCCATAGCCTTCAGTCTAGGCAATTATTAAATCTACCCTGCCTTCAGGTCAGTTTTACCAATTGGTGCTCTTTCTGCATCATTTGTCTTCTGCTGGGATTTAGAATAATGAGAAATGATCTTGTTGAAACGTAGGAAGGTCCTGAGGGTCCGAAAAAGGGCAGATTCTGAGAGGACACTTCCTCTTGTGGGGGAGTCTGGAACAAGGGGACACAGTTTAAAAGTAAGAGGTTTTTCATCCAAGATGGAGATGAGGAGATCTTTCTTCTCTTGCTGGGTGGTGGGACTGTGGAACTGTGGAACTCTGTTCCCCAGAATGCACTAGAGGTTGGCTCACTAAATACATCTTCGGTTCCTGGGCTTTAATAGCTGCATTTTCAATGTTCCTTTCATTTCAGAAGATGAAGAACCTGAGTGGAATATCTCAGTGAAAGGTGAAATGGTTCAGTATAGTCTTTGTTTAAAAAAACATCAATTTGCAGCTGGTTATAGTCAGGTGGAAGACTGGACTTCTTGAAATAAAAACATAAGAACGAGGAGCAGGACTAGGCCCGTCTGGTCCTTCGAGCCTGTTCTGATTCAATAAGATCATGATTGATCTATTTGTGGCCTCAGCTCCACTTACCCGCCCACTCACCATAATCCTTATTTGCTTTATTGTTCCAAAAATTATCTATCTTAGCTTTAAGAACATTCAGTGAGGAAGCCTCAACCACTTCATGGGGCAGAGGATTCCACAGATTCACAATTCTTGAGGAAGAAGTTCCTTCTCAATTCAGTCCGAAATCTGCTCCCTTTATTTTGAGGCTATGCCCTTTGTTCTAGTTTCACCCATCAGTGGAAACAACCTCCCTGCTTCTAATTTATCGATTCCTTCATAATTTTATATGTTTCTATAATATCCCCCATCATTCTTATGAATTCCAATTAATATAATCCCAATCTACTCAGTCTCTCCTCATAAGCCAACCCCTCAGCTTCAGAACCAGCCTAGTGAACCCCCTCTGCCCCTGTCTAGTGCCAGTACATCCTTTCTCAAGTAAGGAGACCAAAACTGCACACAGTACTCCTGGTGTGGCTTCACCAGCATCTTACGCAGCTGCAACATAACCTTCCTGCTTTTAAACCCAATCTCTTTAGCAATGTAAGGACAAAATTCCATTTGCCTACCTAATTACCTGTTGTACCTGCAGACCAACCTTCTGTGATTCATGCACAAGGACACCCAGATCCCTCTGCACAGCAGCATGCTGCAATTTTTACCTTTCAAATAATAGCCCTTTTTACTGTTCTTCCTACCAAAATGGATGACTTCACATTATCAACATTTTACTCCTTCCGCCAGATCTTTGCCCACTCACTTAAAGTATCTGTGTTCCTCTGCAAAGTTTCACGGTCCTTTGCACACTTTGTTTTACCACTCATCTTAGTGTCATCCGCAAACCCTCACACACTACACGTGGTCCCCAACTCCAAATCACCTATGTTACTCGTAAACAATTGCGGTCCCAACACTGATCCCCGAGGCATGCCACTAGTCACCGATCACCAACCAGAAAAACACTCATTTATCCCCACTCTTTGCTTCCTGTTAGTTAACCGATCCTCTATCCATGTTAATACATTGCCCGTAATGTCATGCATCTTTATCTTATGCAGCAGCCTCTTGTGCGGCACCTTGTCGAAGGCCTTTTGGAAATCTAGGTACACCACATCTACTGGGTCCCCATTGTCCACCACACTCATAATGTCTTCATAGAAATGGAAATGTCTGCTGATCAATCCATCTTTAGCACGCTGGTTACTGCTCTAAACTAGAATAAAGGAACAGATATTAATGTGGGGAAGATAAACGATGATCAACTTTGAATATTCTGACTCATGAAGGAATTCCTTGATACTAAACATATCAAGGGATAGGGAATAGTGTGGGAAGATGGTGTCAAGATCGATGATCAGCCAGACTTGAAGGGATCAAATGGTCTCCTCCTTGTAATTTTCTTATCTCCATTTGATAATTTATGCAAATTAATTTTAACTGGAAACCTGAACTGTAAGCGAGCCAGTGCAAATATTAAGTGCATTTTTCATTGCGTTTTAAATGAAGCTCTTTATCCCTTTAATAGCTGTTGTCTCAAGTGTGTCTGATCAGGGTTTCAGCTAGTCATTGTAGATCTGAGCCCTTGTGTTTCTGTTCATGTGTTTGAAGACTGATGTGATTTCACTGTGTTCTGGCAGATGCTTTCCATGGTGGACACTTTGAGATACATTTCAACAATGTTCGAGTTCCTGTATCCAACATTCTGTTAGGTGAGTCTGTAAATGCAAAGGCTAGAAACATCCAGACACAGAATATCTACAACCATCGGAAACTTTTCCTGGTGTTGATCCTCCTCATTTCAGAGGAGCACCCTCCAGCGACTCTGTGCAAATGGAGGCCATTCAGTCGGTCCCCTCCATGTTTGCTGCCCAGTCAGAGTCAGCAGGCAGTAGCACCTTGGTAAGACCACATCTGCAGGACTGGATACGGGTTTGGTCTCCTTATTTGAGAAAGGATCTAATTGCATGAGAAGCCGTTCGGAGTCTGCTCCGTCTTCCCATTTCTGGGGTTTGCCTTGCAAAGGAAGGTTGAACAGATTGGGCTTATTCCCACTGGGATTTAGAATAATGAGAGGCAAACTTGCTGAAACATAGGAAGGTCCTGAGGGCCCTATATAGGGCGGATTCTGAGAGGACACTTCCTCTTGTAGGGGGAGTCTGGAACAAGGGGACACAGTTTAAAAGTAAGAGGTCTTTCATTCAAGATGGAGATGAGGATATCATTCTTCTCTTGTTGGTGGGTGGGACTGTGGAACTCTGTTCCCCAGAATGCACTAGACGTTGGCTCACTAAATATGTCCCTAGCGGGTGAAATAACTACTGAGGCTGCTAACCCCTCACCAAGTGTCTCTTTAATTTACACATGAACAATCCTTGACTTGAGTACTGCCTCATTCATAGTCAGACACTAGAGCATCAGGATCCTTGACATGAAATCTTTTTATGTCAGCCAGGGCTCCCTAATTGGACCAGATTAACAGCCTCACTCAGGGAAATCATATTCTTTGAGCTCCAGCCAGCTGACATCATCACAATCATGATAGTAGGGTTGGATTGTTAATAGACAAGATTATGGGCATGGGTCGTGACAGGAAAATGTGGTTGAGACCACGTTGTCACACCAGTGACCAGGAAGGTGTTCATGAGGAGACAAGGTGGGTCTGGATTTCTGCCAGGAAGGCCAGTGATTTGCTGACTAATCTTTCCCATGCCTTTCTCATTTTACCTCCATAACTGCACTGAGGAAGAAGGCCCTGGCCTCAGAGTTCTGGGGGAATTGTCCAGGAGAATCCTTGTCAATGGGCTTTCCTGCCGGAGTGGAGGGAGGAGATCGGGGGGTGGGGGAGGGTGCGGAAACTTGCGGAAGTTGAGGGTGGGCGTGTGGTGGCCTGATTGGTTTGCAAACTGACAGGCTTGAGAGATGAGATGGTTTCTCACCTTCCCCATGGTCTGATTCAGGTGAAGGGAGGGGATTCGAAATAGCCCAAGGCCGGCTAGGACCTGGACGAATCCATCATTGCATGAGGACAATTGGAATCGCGGAACGTGCCCTGGAGCTGCTGTGTCAGCGAGCAGCTCAGAGGAAGACGTTTGGGAAGAAACTTTATGAACATGTAAGTAGGCGTGACTGTGCCCGTGATCCCAAAGACTGGACGGGAGATTCCTTTGAAAGGTTATGAGCACCTAGGGGGGCTAAACTGAAAAAGCGGAATTTCCAAGTTAGTAATCTCTGGATTGTCATCTGAGCCCCAGGCAAACTGCCTCAGGGTCAGTAAGGGATCAAACATGTGGATCAAAGATTATTGTGGGAGGAATTGATATGTGTTTGTGGGACATTGGAAGGGAGCTATTCTGGTGGGATGGGCTTCATGGGACCAGAAGACATAGGAGCAGCAATTAGGCCATTCAGTCCATCAAGTCTGCCCTGCCATTCAATCACTCAACACCATTCTCCCATTTTCTCCCCATAACCCTTGATCCCCTTAACACACAAAAACCTGTCTCACAGTCTTAAATATACTCAATGACCTGGCCTCCACAGCTTCCCTATAACCTTACTGGGATCTGTGTCCAGGTGAATTGAATAACCAGGGGCAGGCAGAATGCTTCAAACTGTACAGAGGTAGGATGAGTCCAGAGAGAAAATATTTAAACTTATAATACTAGAAGATATGACTGTATTGCAGGACAACTATTTGGATAATGATACCCAGAATGGGGCAGGAAGAGACAACAGTGTGAAAACATAAAATAAAGCAGCAAATAAAATCAAAGGGGAAAAAGTTGTAAAAAGGCAAAATTAATGGCTCTTTATTTAAATGCTTGAAGCATTTATAAATGAATTAATGGCACAAATAGAGGTTAATGGGTATGATTTATAGATGTTACAGAGACATGGTTACAAGGAGGTCAACGCTGGGAACTAAATAAACAGGGGGGATGTGACATTTCGAAAGAACAGGCAGAATGAAAAGAGGGGGTGGGGTGCTTTGTTAGCGCAGAGAGCAAGAAATGATCTTGGATTGAAATATGTAGAATCCATATGGGCAGAGGCAAGGGTAGGCAGACACCAGTCGGAGTAGTCTAAAGGCCCCTAACAGTGGTTACAGCGTGGGACAGGGAATGAATAAGGAGTTGATTAGGGTATGTACAAAGGGAGTACATTAACCATGAACTTTAATCTTCATGTAGATTGGCAGAGGTAGCCATGAGGAGGAATTCACAGAGTGTATTCAGGGAAGTTTCCGAGAACAATATGTTGTGGATTCAGCCAGGAATCAGGCTCTTGTGGATTTGGGGACTTGTGATGAGTTGAATTTAATAAATGAAGTCAGAGTAGAATGATCTCCTGAGGGAAGAGCGACCATACCTTGGTAGAATGTCTCATTTAGCATTCAGTGAGAAACCTGGATCAGAAACAATTGTACTAAATTTAAGTAATGGTAATTACAGTGGAACAAGGATGGATACAAAGGAGAGCCAGTGGATGTGATTTCCAGAAAGCCTTGGATAAGGTATCATACAGGAGGCTGCTGAATAGGAGTCCATGGTGTTAAGGGCAAGGTAACTGGCATGAATAGAGGATTGGCCGAATGGCAGAAGGCAGAGAGTGGGGGAATAAAGGGATATTTTTTCGGATGGCAGCCAGTTCAGGTAGAGTCCCGCACGGGTCAGTGTTGGGACCACAACTATTCACGTAATACATTCATGACACAAAAAGAGAAACAGAACTACAGAGGAGTCACTGGACCTGAAACGTTAACTCTGATTCCTCGCCTCAGATGCTGCCAGACCTGCTAAGTTTTTTCAGCAATTTCTGTTTCTGTGCCTGATTTCTAGCATCCACAGTTCTGTCAGTTTTTTAAAATACATTAACAATGTGGATGAAGGAATTGAGGGAATTGTTGCTAGGTTTGCAGTTGACACAAAGATATTTGGAGGGACAGGTAGTGTTGAGGAAGAGGGGAGGCTGCAGAAGGTCTTGGACAGGCTAGGAGAGTGGGTAAAGAGGTTGCAGATGGAATACAATGTGGGGAAAAGTGTGAGGTTAAACACTTTAATGGGAAGAATAGAGGTGTAGATTATTCTCTAATTGGGGAAAGTCTTTGGAAACCTGAAGCACAAAGGGACTTGGCATCATAGTTAAGGATTCTCTTAAAGATAACATGCAGGTTCAGTTGGCAGGTAGGAAGGCAAATATAATGTTAGCATTCACTTGAAGAGGGCCAGAATACAGGAGCAGAAATGTACCACTGAGGCTGTATCAGGCTCTGGTCAAACCGCATTTGGAATATTGTGAGTAGTTTTGGGTCCCGTATCTAAGGAAGGATGTGCTGGCTTTGGAAGGGGTCCAGAGGAGGTTTACAAGAATGATCCCGGGGATGAAGAGCTTGTCATATGAGGAGCAGTTGAGGATTCAGGGTCTGTACTCAATGTTGAAGGATGAAGAGAGATCTGATTGAAACTTACAGAAAACTGAGAGGCCTGAATACACTGGATGTGGAGGAGATGTTGTACCAGTAGGAGAGTCTAAGGGAAGACCCTTTAGAACTGAGATGTGGAGGAATTGCTTCAGCTGAAGGGTGGTGAATCTGTGGAGCTCATTGCCACAGAGGGCTGTGGAGGTCAAGTCACTGAGTATAATTAAGACAGAGACAGATCGGTTCTTGATTAGTGAGGGGGATCAAGGGCTACAGGGAGAAGGGAGAATAGTGGGGTTGAGAAACTTATCAGCCATGATTGATTGTTGGAGCAGACAGGGAAAGATATTTAGCTGAAAATACAGATGATGAACAATGGCGGAGTTTTAAGAAAATAGTTCATGTTATGGACCAGATCAAACACTCTCAAAACGTGTCAAGGCGATGGCCTGGAGTCTAACCTTTTCTTATTTTAAAGGCAAGTGCCAGACATTGCATTCCAGATGCAATTTGATTGGTTAAACTATCAGGCTTGAAGCAAAGCACACTTTATTTATTCACTAAAGTTAAAATGCAGACAAATTAAAAAATAAAATAAATTAATTGCCTTAATTCTAACTCTCTTGAAATACTTAACAAAATAATAAACTACTCAACCCTTTCAATACAGTAACATCCCATGAGCACACCCTTTGCAAAGGCAAATTCAGTAAAATAGATTGTCTAACATGCAATTCTAGCAGCAGGAAGAGTACCCCAGCTTTTAGCTGTAACAGAGAGGCAAATAAGAGCTTCCACATCCAGCTTCAAGACCCCAGAAAGTTAAAGCTAAAAATCCTGGTTCTGAGGGAGCTTGACCCCACCCATTCAGGCTGCTTCTATTGTTCCAACTTAAAAAAAACTCAAGGCCTCACAAGCTGTTGACTTTATTGGCTTTGAGCAGACCACTCAGCATCTCTGTCTCAACTTTTCTTCATTAAGAAAAAGGACAAAATACACTTTTAAAACTATAGTATCATCACATTCACAACAAGATATATTCCAGTAAATAAGGGGAGGAACCATGGGCTAACCAAGGAAGTGAACAATATATTGAAATAAAAGAAATGGCATTCAGTGTTAGAAATATTAATATTAAACCAAAGGTTAGGGAAAGCTTTAAAAACTGGCAAAAAATGACCAACAAAAAATTCAAAATGGAGAAAATAAGCTTTGAGGGTAAACTTGAAAATCAAATAGAAAAGAATGATAAAAGCTTATTTAAATACACAAAAAGGAAGAGAGAGGCCTAAGTCACATAGCCCTGCGAGAGAATAAGGATGGGAAATAATAATGGTGAAGCAAAAAATGACAGAGGAGTTGAATAAATATTTTTTCATCAGTTTTCAGCGCAGAAGATACTAATAGCATCCTAAAATTACTAAATAATCTCAGGCTAAGAGTGTGCATGTGTGCATATGCACTTATTGGGTGTGGATATTGCAGGAAAGAAATACAATAACTGGAAAAAAATTGCAAGAGAAACTTTAATGGGGTTAAAGACCAAAACATCCCCTGGACCTGATGGGATGTATCCTATCATATTAGAGGAAGTAACTACAGAGATAATGGATCCACAGGTAGTAATTTTCCAAGAAAGCTTAGATCCTTGAAAAGTCCTAAATTTTTAAAAAACTGCTAATGTGCCACACTTATTGAAAAGGTGGAGGGAAACAGGAAAGAAACTAGGTAACTATAGGCGAGTTAGTTCAACATCTGTCAGTGGGAAAATATCAGGGTGAATAGCAGAGCATTTAAAAATACATAATATAATCAAGCCTGGCTTCATGAAATCATGCCTGACAAATTGATTAGAGGTAGCATTCTGGATAGATAAAGAGGAAGCAGTAGCTATAATATATTTGGATTTTCAAAAGATGTTTGATAGGTACCACACATAAGTTATTTAGTAAGAGCCCATGGTTTTGAAGACAGTATGTCAGTGTGGATTGAGGTTTGAAGATGGAGAATTGGGATAAAGGGGGCATTTTCAGGATGGCAGCATGTAGCTAGCAGAGATCAGTTCTATGGCCACAGTTGTTTACGATATACATTAATCACTTGGATGAGGGAGGAGAGTGAAGTATAGCCATGTTTGCGATGACACAAAAATAAAGAGTGGTGAGGATGAAACAGTCTACAGAGGGATATGTAGAGAGCCTATATGAGGGGGTAAACAATCTGATCAAAGGAATATAATGTGGGAAAGAGTGAAGTTGTGTACTTTGGCAGGAAGGGTGGGAGAGCTGAATATTATTTGGAATGGAGAAAGACTGCAGAAAGATGGAGGGATTTGTGGGGATCCTTGTACGTACATCACAAAAAGCTAGCATCGAAGGTTCAGCGGATATTAGGGAATGCAATGGAGCATTAACGTTTATTTCAAACGGAGTGGAGTGTAAAAGTAGGGAAGTCTTGCTGAGATTACACAAGGCACAAGTGTTTCAACCCCACGGCATCAATGTGGACTTCACCAGTTTCCTCATTTCCCCTCCCTCCACCGTACCCCAGTTCCAACCTTCCAGCTCAGCACTGTCCTCATGACCCACCTATCTGCTCCACCTTTCTCTCTGACCTATCACCTTTACCCCTTCCTCCATCCACCTATTGCAATCTCAACTACCTTCTCCCCAACCTCATCCCCTCCCATTTATCTCTCCACGCCCAAGGCTTTCAGCCTCATTCCTGATGAAGGGCTCCTGCCCGAAATGTTGATTTTCCTGCTTCTCGGATGCTGCCTGACGTGCTGTGCTTTTCCAGCACCACTCTAATCTTGACACAAATTAGACCATACTTGGAGGATAGTGGCTAGTTTGATCCCTTACTTAAGGAAAGACATTCTATCCCTGATAGCAGTTCACTGAGGGTCCACGAGGCTAATCCCTGATCTGGAGGGATTTCCTTACGAGGTGAGGTTGAGTAGGTTGGGCCTGCTCTCAATGGATTTTAGAAGAGATCTTACTGAAACGTATAAAATATTTAATAACCTTGGTAGAGTAGATGTGGAGAGTTCCACCTTGAGGAAGAATCTAGGGCATCATCTCTGAATAAGGGAAGAACACATTTAAGACAGAAATGAAATGGAAATTCTTCTCTGAGGTTAGTGAACCTCTTTACCATGGATGGCTGTAGATGCTGGATCATTAAGAGTACGCAGGGCTGAGATAGACTGAGTTTTAATCAGTAAGGGAATCAAGGGTTATGGGCAGTAAAGTGGGGTAAGGATTATCAGATCAGCCATGATCTTATGAATGGCTGAGTGGCCTACTTCTGCTCTACGTCTCGTGGTGTTAGGATCCTGGGAGAGAGTGGGGAATAGCATTGACTACATTATGGCCATGCAATCATCCGAACCAGGAGCTGGAGTAGGCCATTCGGCCCTTCATAGCTGCTTCACCATTCAATACTATGATGCCTGATCTGATTGTTACCTCGGATCCATAATTCCACCTGCCCCGATAACTTTTTGCCCCCTTGCTTAATGAAAGTCAGTCTAACTCTGACTTAAGAGTAGTCAATGACTCTACTACCACAACCTTTTCAGAAAAAAAAGCTACAAAGACTCTCCAACTTCTGAGAGAAAAAAAAAGCCTCATCATGTCGAGGTAACTCCTGATTTTTAAACAGGGCCATCTAGTTCTATCATCTTGTATAAGAAGACAATTCCTTTGACATTCATCCTGTAAGGACCACTCAGGACTCTATATGTATATTGCGTACTCATCTACAGGTGGCTAGTAAGAACTCAGTGGGATAAATAGCCTCTTTTATGGCTGCAATATTTAAATGACACCACTTCAGAATTAGTATATTTATTGTAAAAGTCTGTGGGTTTCCCTGAAAGTCAAGAAGGCCAAATTAAACATTCTTTAGCGTGAAAATGTGTAACCAACAAGGCTAGGGATACTGCAGCAAGTAACTACCTCCTGACTCCCACAGAGCCTCTCCACCATCTGCAAGGCACAGTTTGATGGAATACTCCCCATTTGCCTGGATGAGTGCAGCTCCAACAAGACTCAAGAAGCTCGACACCATCCAGTTCAAAGCAGCTCCCTCTTGATTAGCACCACATTCACAAGCATCCACTCCCTCCTCCACCAATGCTCAATAGCAGCAGTGTGAACTATCTACAAGATGCACCACAGAAATTGATCAAAGATCCTTAGACAGTACGTTCCAAACCTCTACCCCTTAGAAAGACAAAGGGCAGCAGACTCATGAGAACACCAACATCTGCAACCTCTCCTCCAAGCCACTCAACATCCTGACTTGGAAATGTTTCACCGTTCCTTCACTGTCGCTGGGTCAGAATCCTACAGCTCCCTCATGAACTGCACTCTGCATGCTATCTACCACCCTGCCCCCAACCCCATGGACTGCAGCAATTCAAGATGGTAACTCAGCATTTTCTCAAGGGCAAGTAGGGCTAGGCAATAAATATGGGTCTAGTCAGCAATGCCTATATCCTGTGAATGAGCAAACAAAAGGATAAAACCAGGCTTCCGTCTACCATTCATCTTTATGTACAAGGTGAAATTTGAAAAAAAATCAAAAACCTTGGGCAGAACATGTCTGCGCCCTTCAAAGGATATTAATGAGCGATAGTCGCAATTCTCTGGATCAGCAGTAATACGGCTACTGCAGAGAAATTTTCACTTCCTCGCAACTAAGAGGAGACCTTGTGGATGCAGAGATTGGAGATAATCCTTCCTGCCCTAACAGTTGGACAATCCATCTCTGGATTTCCACAGGATTTCCACTCCACACCCATGTCCTTCCAGAAGATGAATAATAATAACATTTATAGGTCAGGCAGCAAACAAGTCGACTCACAGATGTGACCACTTACAGAAGGAAACACAATTCACTGAAATCAGTTCAAAGAACCAAAAACAACTTGGAAAGAAAATCTTCCATCCCTTCCCTCAGCTTAGATACATTTACAAACATTTCTAAAAAAAATTAATTGGAACTTCCAGAATGTGCATATTCATTATTAGTTACTCTCTTCCTCAGAACTGTTGTACATATGTCTTTATTTTCTTTGTTGATGGGATGTGAATATTGCTGGCTAGTTGAAAAGCCGGGTGGAAGTCTCTTTTCTTCCAGTGAACACTAATAAATATTGGGTGATTGAATAAGAAATTTACACTTTGGACCACGCTGAACACAATTCTTCCATCCTACCTTCACATTTTCCCCTCAGTGTTTCTGAAGGGTGACCCTTCTCCTGCCAAGTACCTATGTCATATGAAACAGATCTCAATTATTTTCATTCTTATATTAACTCATGGGCTGTGAGCTTTGTCGGAGAGGTTCAGAAGGAGGTGGTGAACTGCTACAGTCCATGTGGTGTAGGGATACGCACAGCACTGGTGGGAAAGCTGTACTGACACTGAAGAATTGGTGACCTGATAGTCGGGCGGTGTATGGGAACTTGCAGGTAGTAGTGAAGGTCATAGGTTTGTAACTTGTTTTGCGTCATTTGGAAATCATTTAGACATAATTTCATCCATTTTTTCCCATAAGTGGGAAAATTTCCCCATTTAATCTTTATCTTTATACCTCAATCAACAATCCCTCGTGGATTATCAAGTCATACTATATTCCTGTGTGGGAGAGCTTGCTGTGTACATATTGCTTCCTGTAGGAGAGGAAAGGACAGATAGTGAAGATAGTGAGGAACTGTTCTCATTCATGGAAGGGCTGAGAATGGGAGGGCACAGATTTAATGTAGTTGGTGAAAGAAGCAAAAATGTCAGGATGAAAAGTTTTTTCTACAGCGAATGGTTTGGGTCTGAAATGCATTACCTCAAAGTGTGTTGGAGATAGATTCAAATGAAACATTCAAAAGTGGGGCATACTGTTATCAGAAAAGGAAAACCGTGTGAAGGTACAGGGAGAAAGTCAGTGCCTGGCACAAGGTGAATTGCTAATTTGGAGAGTTGGTCCAGACTTGATGGGCTGAATGGCCTCCTCCTACACACAAATGATTCTGTGATTTATTCCAATTGTTCCTGATTAAAGGTAATTAAGGTCAATAATTTCCTAAGGCTCTATGTTCCATCCTGACTTGGTGCTTCTGATATTTTATGTAACTCCTTCAACTTGTGCCTCAGAGTTGAACAGCATGGAAACTGACTCTTTGGTCCAACTTGTCTATATCCTAAATTAACCTCGTCCCATTTGCCAAGCATCTGGCCTGGATCTCTTTAAACCGTTCCTATTCATAGACTCGTCCAGATGCCTTTTAAATATAAAGTTCTCAAAAGACAATGGTTCACATTTAGTGCCTCTCTCACACCAAGAACACAGAAAACCTCTTCAAAAGATACATGGCCTTTGAAAATTCGGTCTGTTAAGACAGTGTATGTTATTGAAACAAGAATGATCAAACTGTTATTTGCCCACTGGTCAGTTCACTCAGATCGCTAGAGTGTGGAACAAATAACTCCAAGATCTTTGGTTCAATCCCTGTACTAGCTAAAGCCTTCTCCCTTCCAGCCAAGACCAATGGTGACCCTCTTGTGGTACAGTGGTAGTGTCCCTGCCTCTCAACCAAACCAGCATAGGTTCACATCTCACCTGCTCCTAAGGTGGGTAATAACATCACTGAACAGGCTGATTAATAAAATAAGTCCAATTCTGTTCTCCATATAACAAAGCATGGCCATGATCACCAATAATAGATGGGGGAGATGCGAGGTTAGGTGTTCAATTCAGACCTCTCCCCCCAATATAGTCATCATTTCCAAAGTTTCTTTGTTACTTGTATTAGCGGACCCATATGTTTGTCTACAATCAGCTACATTTGATGTGTATTGTGTATTAGCTGAACAAATAGCAGCAATTCTCTCCAGAATATAATCAGAAAGAGTATTTTGAAAGATGCAATATTTCCTAACTGATCTTTTTTTTAATTCAGTCATGGGATGTGTGTCTCGCTGGCTGGGCCTGCATTTGTTTTCCATCCCTCGATGAACTTGAGAGTGTTACCATCTTGAATTGCTGCAGTCCATTAGATATTCCCACATCTGCAGGTCATGACACTTGTTGCTGTTGCTAGATCTGTGTGAGGTTACTACTTTGAGGTACAATTAGCACTGTTTTCTCAGGCTGATCCAAATCTAATTGCAGCAAATCACCTTCTATGTTGGTAGAAATTGTTTACATCTGAAGTAATTTGTGTCTCTAAGCTGCCACTGTGAGGAGTAAATTGAAATGGGATATTTCTTGCTTAACTGTGACTTAATTAGCTTCATTGTCCCAGTTTGAACGTGGAAGGAAACAGAGACATGTAAGCTAGCTCATAGCCCGTAACATTTTTTCTAATTCTCTGTGGCTTTCTATCATGTGCGAAACTCGTGTTGGTTTGGCTTCTGACTTTGTTAATCATTCAGGCCATCTTTCCTGTGCTAGCTCTTTGAATGAGCTCTCCGCTTAGTCCCACTGCCGCACTCTCCTGCTAACCATGTGAATGTTTCCTTTGCAAGTATTTATCCAATTCACCTTTCAGATCTAACTCAGCCTGTTTCTGCAACCATTTCAGGTACAATAATGATCATCCAGGTCATATCGACTTGCTATGTTAAAAATATTCTGCTTATATCCTCTTTGGTTCTTCAATCATTTGTCTTAAGTCTGTAACCTGTTTTCTCTGCTGCTAAGGGAAACTGGTTTGACTTATATTAACTTGATCACAGCCTTTCATGACGTTGGTACCTCGATCAAATCAACCATGAACCTTCTCTGGTAAAAAGCAAATTATTCCTAGTGTCTCTGGGCCCTCCACAAGTAAGTCCCTAGTTCCTGATATATTCTAGTTGATCTTCTCTTGCTTTACCCTCCAAGGTCCATCCTATAGTGTGGCCTGTCTGTTCATAAAGTCATAAGAAATAGGGGTAGGAGGAAACCATTGAGCCCATTAAAACTAAGTCTCCATTCATTTTGATCACAACTGATCCAATTTTTAAAAATTCACTCATGGAATGTGGGCATCACTGACTAGGCCAGTATTTATTGCCCATCCCTAATTGCCCAGAGGGCAGTTAATATGCCAACCATATTGCTATGGATCTGGAGTCACATGTAGGCCAGACCAGTTGAGGTTGGCAGAGTTCCTTTCTTAAAGGACATTAGGATTGGTTTTCCCAACAACCAACACTAGTTTCATGGTCATCATTCAAGACTTAATTCCAGATTCTTTATTGAATTCAAATTCTACTATCTACTGTGGTGGGATTTGAGCTCATGTTCTCCAGAGCATTCGCTGAGTTTCGGAATTAACTAGATCAGAGTGGTGCTGGAAAAGCACAGCAGGTCAGGCAGCATCTGAGGAGCAGGAAAATCGACGTTTCAGGCAAAAGCCCTTCATCAAAAATAGAGGCAGGAAGCCTCCAGGGTGGAGAGATCTATGGGGGTGGGGTGGGGGCCTGGGGAGAAAGTAGCATAGAGTACAATGGGTGAATGGGGGTTGGGATGGAGGATTAGTTAGTCTGGTGGTAATAACACGAGGCCATTGCCTCCCCAGTTGTGGCTTCAGTACGTATCCTCACCTGCTTCCCCAACCATTCCCCCCCACCTCCAAGCCTCGACTCCCTTGTCAATCAAAAATCTGTCTACATCAACCTGTTGGACTAGAACCTGGTGTTGTGTGATTTTTAACTTTGTCCACCCCAGTCCAACACCAACTCCTCCAAATCACACCTCAATCTTGACTACATTCAATGACCCAGTCTCTTCTCTTTGTGGGAGAGAATTCCAAAGACTAATGACCCTTTGAGAGAAGAAATTCCTCCTCATTTCCATTTTAATTGGGTGATGCCTTATCTTTAGTGTTGACACCTAATTCTAGAATCAGATAAATGCGAGGTGCTGCATTTTGGGAAAGCAAATCTTAACAGGACTTATACACGTAATGGTAAGGCCCTAGGGAGTGTTGCTGAACAAAGAGGCCTTGGGGTGCAGGTTCATAGCTCCTTGAAAGTGGAGTTGCAGGTAGATAGGATAGTGAAGAAGGCGTTTGGTATGCTTTCCTTTATTGGTCAGAGTATTGAGTACAGGAGTTGGGAGGTCATGTTGCGGCTGTACAGGACATTGGTTAGGCCACTGTTGGAATATTGCGTGCAATTCTGGTCTCCTTCCTATCGGAAAGATGTTGTGAAACTTGAAAGGGTTCAGAAAAGATTTACAAGGATGTTGTCAGGGTTGGAGGAATTGAGCTATAGTGAGAGGCTGAACAGGCTGGGGCTGTTTTCCCTGGAATGTCGGAGGCTGAGGGGTGACCTTATAGAGGTTTACAAAATTATGAGGGGCATGGATAGGATAAATAGGCAAAGTCTTTTCCCTGGGGTCAGGGAGTCCAGAACTAGAGGGCATAGATTTAAGGTGAGAGGGGAAAGATATAAAAGGGACCTAAGGGGCACCTTTTTCACACAGAGGGTGGTACGTGTATGGAATGAGCTGGCAGAGGATGTGATGGAGGCTGGTACAATTGCAACATTTAAGAGGCATTTGGATGGGTATATGAATAGGAAGGGTTTGGAGGGACATGGTCCAGGTGCTGTCAGGTGGGAGTAGATTGGGTTGGGATATCTGGTTGGCATGGACAGGTTGGACTGAAGGGTCTGTTTCCGTGCTGTACATCTCTATGACTATGACTCTATTCCTCACATTTTCTCAGAATGTACCTTATCAGGGTCTCTCAGAACCTTAATTGTTTCAATAATGTCTCCTGTCATTCACCTAAGCCTCAATGAATGTAGATTCAAGTTGCTCAACCTTTCCTGCTTAGATTGTCTCTTAATCCCAGCAATCAGCCAAGTGAACCCCTCTCTGTATCCAAAGCAACTACACCCTTCCTTTACTGAGGAGTACAGAGCTACGTACTACTCCTCATGCAGTTTCGCCAATGATCTGTACAGTTTTTCAAGAATAGAATAGTATTTTATTGTCACTTGTATTTTTTTTAAATACAGTATGGTGTTTAAGACACCATACTATGGCAGCCACAGTAATAACAGAAGGCATCGTTAAAAAATGAAATTAAAAAGTTAACACAAAACCTATCTTAGTTCAATTCATGGCTCCTGGGTTTGGGAAAAGACAGTACTGCTGCAGAAATCCAATGAAGATGTCAGAATGTCCTCCTTTTTTAATCCACCCTCTTTCAATAAAGGTTACCGTTCCAAATTACTTGCTGCTATGGAATTGACCAGTTAGTTTACATCGCCTCTCCTTATTCTTCCTTTCAAAATGCATTCCTTCACACTTCTGTACATTAAGTGTCATCTGCTGTGTGTCAGCCCATCTCTGTTTCTCTGGAGTCTATAGCTGTCCTTTTCACTATCTACTATGTTTCTATTTATTTTTCAGTTAACAGACTTTGCACTTGTTGTGGTGGCATTTGAGCTATAGTCCCCACTGGCTGCCTGGAGAATTACTCCAGTGGTAGTATCACAATGCTACCATTTCCCACTTTGAGATGATTTGCCGTGCACCCAAGCCAAGGTCATCGATAGAGCACAATTTAATTGTATTTCATTGTGGGCTTGTCTTGTACTTTATTCTTTCGTCAATGTATGATTTTACTCAGTGTAACACATTTGTTTAGTGATTTCTAGTCTGAGCAATGTTTATAAGTGATTCTAAGGGATCTGCAAGATTCCTGTTTGGCTTGATCTGTAATATTTTGCAAAACATATTCTATATTAATCCATTCTTTGCCTTAGTGCATGCTATCTCATGTACTGTACTGCTCAAAGAAAATCAAATTTTGGTTCATGTGATGGTTTAACGTTTTTGTTGAGTATGAGAATAAATTATTGGAAGAAAGCTCATGCTATAACAGACGATACAAAGTATTTGGTGTCACCATGAATGATCCTGCAGAGAAATGTGTCTCTCTCCTTATCCGCTATGCTCACTGTGTTAATATTTTGTTTGCTGATCTTACGTAATACTGCATCGACATTGCAGAGTAGCGGTTAGAAAGGCTAAATTCTGGAAACACCAATTTTGTCCAGTGACACACTTATCTTTGTTTCCACACCATTCCATGGCCTCATTTCTAACTAGCTCAGTAATCTTCTTCAGCTCTTCAAGTTATCTGTGTCCATCTAATTCTAGCCTCATCAACTCCCCACTCTTGACGTCTTTTCAGTCAGAACATCAGGAGCAACTGCGTTACAGCAAAGCTCAACTCCGTCACAGCCCTTTTTGCTCATTCCACCATTATAAGGCTTAGCGAGTTTTGAGAAGATTTGTAGCTCAGATTGAGGTTCTGGATGTAGGTTTGCTCGCTGAGCTGAAAGGTTCATTTCCGACGTTTCGTCAGCATATTAGGTAACATCTTCAGTGGGCCTTCGGATGAAGCTTCATCCGGAGGCTCACTGAAGATGTTACCTAGTATGGTGACAAAACGTCTGAAAATGAACCTTCCAGCTCAGCGAGCAAACCTATATCCAGATTTTGAGGCTTTTATTCCTGGAGTGATGGCCTTGAGTTTTATGTTGACAATGGTTCTCAATGGTTCTTATATTTTCTATCAATTCTTTTGTGAATAAGGGCCCTTGTCTCAGGCTTTAAGAGTTATAAAGGTGAACAAGAGTCTCCTGGGAGAGTTTAGCTATTGAAGAATACATTCACTTGTAGAAAACAGTAAACGTTAATCAATGATAAAGTCCAGACTGATTCATGGGGTGGCAAGACTGATTATTGAAGAGATTCTGGATCAGTTGGGATGGTTTTCATTGACATTTAGAGCATTGAGCAGGAATCTCATGGATATCTAAAGAATTCTAACAGGACTAGACAGGGTAGACATAGACAGGATGTTCCCAATGACCAGGGAGTTCAGAACCAGAGGACATAGTCTAGGGATATGAGGTAGGACTGAGCTGAGGAGAAATTTCTTCAACAGTGGTAAGCTTGTGGAATTCTCTGACACAGAGAATTGAGGCTAAAATATTGAATGATTTCTAGAAGGAATTAGATGTAGTTGTTAGGATTAAGGGGATGAAAAGGTATGGAGAGAAAGCAGGAACAGGGGACTGATCATATTGAATGGTGGAGCAGACTCGAAGTAGGCTGAACGGCCTACTCCTGCTCCTATATGCTTCTATAATGAAGGATGGAGTAGGTGTATCCATTTTGGTGCTTCCCCAAGTTGACAATCGTCTTCTTAAAGACACAGTAAACCAATGTACTTCTGAGGAGCGTTTTAAGACCCACAGTGATGCGCTTAGCCTAGAAATGGGTCTGGCATGACACATCATTTGAGGATAATTAGGGATGGGCAAAAAATGCTGGCCTTGGCAGTGACGCCAATGTCCCATAAAGGAAAGAAATGTGGTTTCATGTCTCGGGGCTACTAGGTGCTTTACATGAAGTGACGGCATGTGGTTATATTAATGCATGTGCGACTTGATGCACATCTGCTGCCTTCTAAAACTCGTAACAAATGATTGATTTGGTTACTGGTTGTTGACAGGTTTTAACATCAGTCGTGACTGAGTGACCGAACTTCCGAGCAGGCTTCTGAGGGATTTATGGTCCCACAGCTGTAAAGACCACAGCAACAAGACTCTCCTAAGATACAGAATGAGGAAGCAGACTTTGCACGCTGCTAATTTTTGGGGAGAAAAGACATATATCGTTTTGCAACATCTGTTAAAATGATAATTATTTTAACAGATGCTCCAGCACAATGAGTATAATTTTGCAGCTTGACGAACAGATGATGTTTATGTTTGTATGGTGAGAAACTGTCTATATTAAATGGGGTCTCTGACTAAGAACAGCAAGAGCAGCCGTGCTAATAGTCAGTGATAATCATCCCTACTGCGCAAACAATTTTGCCTTCACCTCCAAGTGATAAGGAATTATACAGAGACTATTCAAAGTAATTCCTTAAATTTCATCATCAGAAAAGGGTTAATGCTTGTTAGGGGACTACTGTCTATGCTTGCCCAAGGCAGATGAATATGAATTATCAAAAGACGTTGTCTCAGTTCTAAAGATGAGTCCTATCTGATTGTTGCTGTACTCTAAAGCACACCGTTTCCACACACCTTTCAAGCCCACTTTCCCACGTAGTCACCTCAGGTTTAAACTTCAGACGCACCCTCCTGATCTTTGGCCAGATTGGAGGATCTCTTTGTTAGCCTGCTCCTGGGCCTGGTCAAGGTGGCCATTGACAGGGTGCAATAGTGGGCAGTTGAGTCGATTGGCTAACTGGCCAGCCTGCCCCCTTCACATATCTGCAGAGAGGGAGCAAGCAGTACCCATAGTACACTTGGAAATCCTTCTGTGACCAATGGGCACTGCAGCGGTTGATGAAGTACCATCAGCCCCAGAAATTATATTAAGATTTAATGTGTTAAGTATCCTTTAAAGTGTTGCACTTGGGCATAGAGGTGCTATCAATAGTTACTTTGTTTGTTAATTGTTTGCTTAAGAATTGATATCCCTTTCGGTTGGGCCTTTTATTTTCATAATTATTTTAATTAGGATTTAAAAATGGAATTGCCAGAGGAATATTCACCAGTTGTGTGGAATAGGGAGCAACAACCAGAGGTAGGGTGACCAGGAATTAGTTAGCAACCCTGCCCCACGCACCTGCCACCCCATGTTACCATAAACAAGGGCAGCCCCTACAAAAGGGGGAGTTCGATCATGTGTGCCCTTTGTGAATGCAGACACACTCTGAGAGGACCCACTAATTTTTCCTGAGTTTTGAAACTAAATGAACTCAACTGAACTGCCGAAAACAGTTCTGTTTTCCTGGAAATTGGGTTTTCATTTTGTCTCCAAGGCCAATCTTATGGAAGCTATGTGAAATATTCCCTGGCAGCATGTAGCAGAGAAGAAAGCAGTGTTGCCAACAAGAGTTGTAGCATTTATTCTTTGCAGATGGCTGGTTTGGAATGGATGAAAGTTTTTGAATGGCTGTTCTTCGATAAATGGCCAAACTCAGATAGTGTATGTGAGCAAGCGCTGACTCTCCCTCACTCAGGGTGGGTAGATTGGGCGAATTGTGAGTTTCAAAAAGGCATCAACAAATTGGCAGGTTGGTGGCGGATGAAGTGCAATGCAGAGAATTGTCACGTGATATACTTTGGTATGAAGGGCTTGGAGAGGCGGATATAATTTGGTATGAAGGGCTTGGAGAGGCAGGATAAAATGAAATGTAGTATTCTAGAGTGTATAGGAACAGAGAGAGCTGGGTGTACATGGTGCAGAAGTTATTAAGGTGGCAGGATAGGCGGAGAGACTAGTTGATAAAATATACAGTACTCTAGGGTTCATTAATAGGGCATATGTACAAGAGCAGAGTGGGTATGAGGAACTCATATAGGACACTGGTTAGACCTCAGCTAGCGTATTGTACAGTTTTGGGTGCCACATTATAGGAAGGAGGTGAATATAAAAGAGACTAAAGGGCAACTTTTTCATGCAGAAGGTGGTATGTGAATGGAATGAGCTGCCAGAGGAAGGGGTGGAGGCTTGTATAATTGCAACATTTAAAAGGCATCTGAATAGGTATATGAATGGGAAGGGTTTGGAGGATATGGGTGGGTGCTAGCAGGTGGGACTAGATTGGGTTGGGATATCTGGTCGGCATGGACAAATTGGACCAAAGAGTCTGTTTCTGTGATGTACATCTCTATGACTCTATTTGATAGAAGTTGACAAACTCAGGAGGGGGATGAGCAGAGTGGATAGGCAGAAACTAGAGGGCACAATTTAAAGAGTTTTGCCAAAGAAGCATATGGGAGGTGAGAAAATACTTTCTCACACAGTGAGTATCCGCACAGGATCTTGACATTCAGGAGGCCTCTCATGGCCTGTTTGTTGGTCAAGCTACTAAAGTTTGGTTCATCTTGAGTAGCTAGGGTCCCTCCTGTAACATAAGCAAGCACAGACCATTGTTATGAAACATGTTCTTGTCCTAGAGTCATAATGTGCGTGCTTGGCTGACAGCCCAGACACATATAAAATGATTATCTCAGTGGAGACTGTTTTGGTAACTGGAGATAACTGTTGCCATTTCTTGATTGATTGGTTTAAGTAGTTATAATAAAGTTGCTCTTGCTACAGCCTGTTTTGTCAATATCATTGGCATCATTACCCAGTGCCATTTGGCCCAACAAGAGTAAACCACCCAGACTCATTTGTCCTTACTAATACACATCACCTATACATCCCTGGACACTATGGTCAATTTAGCATGGCCAATCTGCATATCTTTGGATTGTGGAATGAAACCGGAGCACCCGGAGGAAGCCCACACAGACACAGGGAGAATCTGCAAACTCCACACAGACAGCCACTCGAGGCTGGAATTGAACCCTTGTAGTATGAGGCAGCAGTGGGCCACTGTTCTTCCCTATCCTCCTGCTTGTTCCCCATACCCTCATACATTAGTTTTATTCAAATAATCATTCAATGCCCTCCGAAAAACTCAACCGAACCTGCCTCCACCACACATGCAGGGAGTACATTCCAGACCCTAATTACTGACTGAGTGAAAAAGATTTTCCCCACTTCATCAATGCTTCTTTTGCATTTTAAATCTATATCCACTCGTTCTTAATAAAAACTGAAAGAGCTGCAGATGCTGTAAATCAGAAACAAAAGCAAGAATTGCTAGAAAAGCTCAGCAGGTCTGGCAGCATCTGTGGACAGAAATCAGAGTTAATGTTTTGGTCTGAGTGACCCTTCCTAAGATTCTCTCTTGTTCTTGTACCTTTTACACGCGGGAACAGCGTCTCCCTATCTATTCGAAAAACCCCCTCGTGATTTTGTGAACTTCCATCAGAACTCCTCTTAACCTTCTCCTCTGCAGAAAGAACAGTCCCAATCTCTCCAATCTACCCTCAGAGCTGAACCATTCTTGTAAACAGTTTCTGGTGTTAAGTGATTAACAGAAAGAACAGTACAGAGGAACCTCGATTATCTGAATGAGGTGGGCAGGCACTATTTCGTTCGGATAATTGATTATTTGGATATTTGATTTTACCTTAACCAAGGGAAGCCATTAAACAAGGTCCTGAACAGCTTCTACGATTACAAGAGCATTTGTCAGTTTCCGGGAACTCAGTCTCATGATCGAAAGACAAAAACACCGCCTCGCACATGCGTTTACTATCTCGGCCTTTTTTTAATGAACGGCCCGATAAAGTGATGGAAATACAGTCAAATGCTTATTTTTGCAAAGGGCTGTGTAACTAACCCTTATCTAAATAATATCCAATCACTGTTGCTTGAGGTGCTTGCATTTCTTTGTTCTTGCTAACATTTTCACATGTCCTTCAGTATGGGTACATCGAAAACACTTACCTCTTTGATGTAACATTTTTGACGGACCTTGAGATCTTTGAATAGTCCGAAATTCAGATAATTGATATTCAGATAATCGTGGTTCCTCTGTACATCACATAGTTTCATGAGTTACGTGGACACAAGGAGCTATGATGAATGTGCTGCAAATTGGAATGGCATCAGGTGTCTGTGCTCTTTGTTACATTAATAGTGAGAAGCTACTAATTGAAAAGCTCTTGAGGACACTATTGGTTCATGCTTTAACGTTGGTTTCAAACTAGCTTTTAGAGTAATTCAGATTTATTTACAGTTAAAAGACAAAAGTTAAACATATTTGAAAATAAGAGAGGCATGAACATTGTCAGAGACAAAAACATTGCAGTTGCTGGAATCCAAAATGGACAGGCAGGAGGCTGGGGGAACACAGCAAGGCAGGCAGAGTCAGGAGGGACAGGCAGGAGGCTGGGGGAACACAGCAAGGCAGGCAGAGTCAGGAGGCTGAGGAGGCTGGGGGAACACAGCAAGGCAGGCAGAGTCAGGAGGCTGGGGGAACACAGCAAGGCAGGCAGAGTCAGGAGGGACAGGCAGGAGGCTGGGGGAACACAGCAAGGCAGGCAGAGTCAGGAGGTGCAAAAGTCCATGTTTCGGGTGTAACCCTTCTTTAGGGCTGAGGGTGGGTATAGTGGGAGCTGCAGGTTAACATCTGGAAGCTTTTAAATTGATTCATTTGGACGTGACACTGAGTCATTCTGCCTTGTTCTGAACATTTTCCAGTATTCTATCACTAATGCTTGTTTCTTTCATATTTACATGTATTTGATCAATCGCTAAGTTGCAGGAACAAGAATTTCCTGGTTCTCCAATCTAAGCTGACTCCTCTAAGTGTTCCTTAAATAATCCAGGAAACATAAAGCAGGCACGGTGGTCAGTGGTGGTCCTGTGGTGTGGGTTGACCCCTTTCTCCCCACCCAAAGGCTCAGGGTCCCACCCCAGGACCTTTACACCTGGAAGGCCCATCAGAGGCCTTTTAGCAGCTGGATGCAATGGTTGGTAAGTGTGGGTTGGGAATGGAGGTACCCACGCCTCAATTCCCAAAAATCCTAAATAACAAAACCTTCATTTTGGAGCCATCTCACCAGGTTAGTAGGAGTTAGCTGTGGGGAGGGGAATCTCTGAAGCTGCCTGTTGTAGTATTAGGTGTGTGTGCTGGTGAAGCAGCAGCTGTATAATAAACAGGAAGTGCCAAGGCACAAGGACAATAATGTGGGTTGAATTGGTTAATAGTTGGTGTTCCTTTCTCTCTTTTAATGCTGTGTAAAAAGCAAATTAGCTACAGATGGGAACTCAGCTGTGCCTCATTATTGTTTACCCGTCCCTCCTGGCCTGTAGGCACTGACGGATCATCACTGCGTGCAAGGATGGTCCTTTGTAATTGGCATCACTTCACAGAGGCTAATAAAATCCATAAGACCATTAGACATAAGCCATTCAGCCCTTTCAGTCTGCTCCACTATTCAATGAGATCATGGCTGGATATTGTGAAATTGGAGAGGGTTCAGAAAAGACTTACCAGGATATTGCTGGGCATAGAGGATTCCAGATATGAAAATAGACTGGACAGGCTGAAAGTTTTTTTCACTGGAGCATAGGAGGTTGAGGAGTGACCTTGTAGAGGTTTGTAAAATCATGAGGGGCACGGATATGGTGAATAGTTTAGATTAGATTACTTATAGTGTGGAAACAGGCCCTTCGGCCCAACAAGCCCACACCGACCCTCCGAAGAGCAACCCACCCAGACCCATTCCCCTACATTCACATCTGACTAATGCACCAAATACTACGGGCAATTTAGCATGGCCAATTCACCCAACCTGCACATCTTTGGACTGTGGGAGGAAACCAGAGCACTCAGAGGAAACCCACACAGACACAGGGAGAATGTGCAAACTCCACACAGACAGTTGCCTGAGGTGGGAATTGAACCCGGGTCCCTGGTGCTAACCGCTGAGTCACCGTGCCGCCCCGAGGGTCTTTTCTTCCCAGGATGGGGGAGTTCTAAACCAGGGGGCATATTTTTAAGGCAAGAGGAGAACGAGTTAAAAAGGAGATGAGAGACAACTTTTTTTACACAGGCAGTGGCTCATGTGTGAAATGAATTGCCAGAGAAAGTGGTAGATACAGGTACAGTTACAACATACAACGGGCATTTGGATAAGTTCATGAATAGGAAAGGCTTGGAGGAATATGGGCTAATACAGGCAGATGGGACTAGTTTAGTTTGGGAATAGGATTGGTATGGACTGGTTGGATCGAAGTGTCTGTGTCCATGCTGTCTGACTCTATAACTCTATGATAATCCTCAACACAACCCTCCTGGCTTTTTCCCATAATCCCTGATTCTGTTACTGATAAAAAAAAAGCTCTGTATTTCAGCCTTGAATATATTTAATGACACAGCCTGGGATCACTAGTGAGGTCATTAAGTAAGTTCAAGGCTGAGATAGACAGATTTTAATCAGGCAGGGAATTGAGGGTTATGGGGAAAAGGCAGGATTATCAGATCAGTTGTGATCTCACTGCATAGCAGATCAGACTTGATGGGCTGAATGTCCTACTTCTGCTACATCTTAAGTCCTTATTGAACTATGTAAGGAAGTATTGAGACAGATGAATTTGTTGAAAGAAGAAAGTTTTAAGAAATATCTAAATGGGAGAGGTCTGATTCAGTGAGGGACGAGGCAACTAAAAACATAGTGCTCGGAGTGCCTGAAATAGAGAAAACAGAGGAAGCCACATTGGGAGGAGTGGATGGATCTTCCTTATATTTACTCACAGCATCTAATCTAGGCCAGCATTTATTGGTCAGCCGTATTTACCTTGGAGAAGGTGGTGTTCAACCACTCCGGTCCTTGGGATGCCTGTTAGTGAGAGTTATCACTTTGATCCCAGTGACACGGAAGGAATGGCGATATATTTCCAAGTCAGGCTGGCGAGTGGCTTGGAGGGGAACTTGTAGAACATGATTTCCCATCTCGAGAGTATTGTGTTGGAAAAGCATCTGAGGAGCAGGAAAATCGAAGTTTCGGGCATAAGCCCTTCATCAGGAAATAGAAACTTCAAGGTAGGCATCCTTGGAAGATGCCCGAAATGTTGATTCTCCTGCTCCTCGGATGCTGCCTGACCAGCTCTGCTTTTCCAGCGCCACACTCTCAACTCTGATCTCTAGCATCTTCAGTCCTCACTTTCTCTTAGTGGTTTCCCATGTATCTGCTGATCTTATGCTTCCAGGTGGTAGAGGCTGTGGGTATCTGAGGTGCTGTTGAAAGAGCCATGGTGAGTTGCTGCAGTACATCCTGGAGATGGCGCACACTGCTGTAATTGTGAGGAGTGAGTGTTGAAGGTGGATCTGGTGCCAATCAAACTGGCTGCTGGATGGTGTCAAGCTTTTTGAGTGTTGTTGGATCTGTCCCCATCCAGGCAAGTGGGGAGATCCAAGGGGTTCAGGTACATAATTCTGTGAAGCTTGTATCATATATAAACAGGGTGGTTAAAAAGGCTTTTAGCACACTTGACTTCAGTGCACAGTCTTTTGGTTATAGGAGTTGGGAAGTCATGTTGAGGTTGTATTGGACATTGGTGAGGCCTCTTCTGGATTACTTTGTCCAGTTCTGGTCACCCTGTTATAGGAAAGAGATTATTAAGCTGGAAAGGGGTCAGGAGGGAGTTACTGGGATGTTGCTGGGTATGGAAGGTTTGAGTTATAAAGAAAGGCTGGATAGACTGCGACTTTTTTCACTGGAGCATAGGAGATAGAGAGGTGACCTTATCGAAATTTATAAAACCACGAGGAGTGTAGATAGAGTTAATGGTAGGTGTCTTTTCCCTCTGGTGGGGGATTTCAAGACTAGGGGGCATGTTTTTAAGGTGAGATAAGAGTGATTTTAAACAGATATGAGGGGCAATTTGTTTCCACAGAGGGTGGTTTGCACGCGGAGTGAACTTCCTGAGGAAGTGGTGGATTTAGGCACACTTACAACAGTTAAAGGATATTTAGACAAGCAGATGAATAGGAAAGGTTTGGAGGGATATGGGCCAGGAACAGGCAGATAATTTTGGGATTATGTTTGGCATGGACTGGTTGATCTGAAGGCTCTGTTTCTGTGTTGTATGACTCTGTGACTCCAAGGCTCTATACACACTCCTGACTCACATTATAGATGGTGGACAGGCTTTGAGGAGTCCGGAGGTGGGTTATTTGCTGTAGTGTTTTCAAGCCTCTGACTTGCTCTTGAAGTCACAGTATTCCGCCTGACTAGTCCAGTTCAGTTTCTGGTCAATGGTAACCCCCCCCAGAATATTTACAGAGGGGGAATTCAGTGATGATTATGGTCTTGAATTTAAAGGAGATGGTCAGATTCTCTGTAGAAGGGAGGATTGTATGGTTGGCAGAATTCTCAGGGATCAGGAGTGGTGAGGCCATGGAGGAATTTAAAAACCATATAATGGGTATGCACTATCAATAATATAGCACTTTATTTAAAACTTCCACATATCTTAATACCGGTCACTAAAACTCTTCAGAAGGTATCTGATTGCAAAACTAAGTTGGTATCACCTGAAGTGCCATGATGCATTGTACCAAAGTACTGCTCCTCTCTGCCAATGTTGGCATATGTAGCTTCTGTTTATAGAATAGAATCCCTACAGTGTGGAAACAGGCCCTTCGGCCCAACAAGTCCACACCGACCCTCCGAAGAGTAACCCACCCAGACCCATTCCCCTACCCTATTACTCTACATTTACCCCTGACTAATGCACCTAACCTACATCCCTGAACACTTTGGGCAATTTAGCAAGGCCAATCCACCCAACTTGCACATCTTTGGATTCAGTGTCTAACTTTTTTAGATTGTGGATTTAAGATTCTGTTAAACTAATGGTTTCATCTTTCTGTATTTCTTGCAGAATATTATGCTGGGTGTAATTAGAGCAGAGCTTGAACATAGTTTTATCACTAAGGAATTTTCCACTTCCTCTGTCTGCAGGAAGTAATTGCTCATTGGATAGCAGAGTGTCGCATTGCCATTGAACAAGCCCGGCTTCTTACACTGAAAGCAGCCAATGCAGTCGATACCATGGGGACCATGGCAGCAAGGAAGGAGGTAAAATGAAACTACCCTGTGCTTGGGAAATCTAAGACAAAGCATCTACTTGGGGAGACAATAGCCTAATGGTATTATCAACCAGACGAAAATGGGTACTGCCAATGCTGGAGATTAGAGTCAAGATTAGAGTGGTGCTGGAAAAGCACAGCATGAGCATTCCTGATGAAGGGCTTTTGCCCGAAATGTTGATTTTCCTGCTCCTTTGATGCTGCCTGACCCTGCTGTGCTTTTTCAGCACCACTCTAATTTTGACTCTAGTGTTATTTTCGCTTACTGTTAGTCCAGAGACCCAGGTAATGTTCTGGGGTCCTGGGTTCGAATCCCATCACGACAAGTGGTGCAATTTGAGCTAAAAAAAAGTCATCTGGAATCAAGAGCCCGCTGATGAAAATGTGTCAATTGTCAGGCATTCTGTTTGCAGGCTCTGGACATTTCTCCCTGGCCTGCCCTCTCACAACCTCAAAACATTCCATTGTGTTGCACAGCTCAAAAAGTATGCTGCATTTTGAATTTCAAGTTGCAAAACCTTCCTGCTCTTTCAGCTTTCTGTCAGCCCAGCTTTCATTTCGGTTCATAGTGCCAAAAGAACAAACTATCTGGTCTCTTACCAGATGAAGTCAAATATTTTACGAGATGAATTTTTATGGTCTCAAATGGTGGTGGAAGCAGATTGAACTGTAATGTTCCACAATGAATTGAACAAAAACCTGAAATGGAAATGTTTACAGCGCTTGGGGCAAGAACAGGGATGTGTTATTGTTTTGGAGCTAATCTCTGTCTGATGTTTATTAATAGAATGACATTTTACAAGCATGCACCTCCTAACTCAAGCACATAGGAACAGACCCTTACTATAACTGAGTGAAAGTCCAATTAATAGCTATCAACTGCATTCATTTTATTAAAATATTGAATGAAGAATGATTTGTGTGGAGAACTCAGAGGCACAGAGGGTCAAATATCCTCCTATGTTGCTGGAAGAATCTATGCCTGTTTGCCTGACTCCATGCTGTTTTCTCTCACCTCAGATCGCCATGATCAAGGTTGTTGCTCCACGGATGGCCTGTAAAGTGGTGGACTGTGCCATTCAGGTCTATGGAGCAGGTGGAGTCTCTGAGGATCTCCCTTTTGCGCATATGTGAGTATCACAGAGCAGGTTGGAGCAATTATCACAAAAGTCATGTGCTGCAGTTCAGTTCCTGGACGGCACCGATATATGCAGATAGAAGGTCATGGTAGCTTACGCTATTTTGTTAACACACTGAATCAGACCGCAAATTGGAGGAACAACACCTCATCTTCCAACCTGGGCAGCCTACAGACCGGAGCACTCAACATTGAGTTCTCCAGTTTCAAATAGCTTCCCTTCCCATCCCCCGGCACCTTTCCCCTCACTTCCATTCCACTGACCGACCCTTCCTTTCAGCTACCACACAGATTCATTCCTCCCATCCACCAACCAGGCCACACCCTCTGCCTGTGTTCACCTATCCCTACTTCCCTACTCCACCTCTCTCCCCACCCAGAATTCTC
>NC_057738.1:35527561-35530760 GCF_004010195.1 Chiloscyllium plagiosum
GCTGCCGCCACACTCACCCCTCACCCCCAGTCCTGAAGAAGGGTCACAACCGAAACATTGAGTTCTCCACCTCCTGATGCTGCCTGGCTTGCTATGTTCTTCCAACCTTCGGCTTGGCTATTTTGCTAAGACGAAGCATTAAGATCTAGCCAGAGATTCAGTGACCATTACTAGGTGACTGTCCAATAGAAAGGTCTACTACCGTTTGTACAGGTTATTCTACCAGCCGCGAATGCCGGTCTCTCTGTTTTCTGATGAGTTTTTCCTGCTCAACATATCAATATCTTCACTCTTGGTACCCTCTGCTATTGCCTACGTATCCTCACCCAAAAACTGGATGACAATTCCGTTCCACCTGAACAGTGCATGGAGACTGGCTCTCTTTGTGCTTCTCCAACCATTTGCGGCTGAGTTGTAGTCGCGCTCTCTTGTCTGGTGATGAGTATAAAGAATCGACAGCCTGGAAATGTACCTTCAAGCTTCATCCACAGATCCAGAGGAGCCTCAGCCTTTCACAGTCGGAGTTAATGTGGAGAGTGATTTGAACTTTAGATCACAGCATTAGAGGAGCCATGTTGGGCCCACTCCGAATTAACTAGGTTTATTTACTTGGAAGAGTACCGTGTGTGCTCAACCAGCCATTCTTTGTAAAACCCATAACAAAACATGAGCATACTAATTAGGAGCTGGAGTAGGCCATTCAGCCCCTCAGGCCTCCTCCAATATTCACTGAGATTACAGATAATTTTTTTTGTTCATTCACTGCTGAAGGCATCACGGCTGGGCCCAGTATTTATTGCCCATCCCTAATTGCCCAGAAGGCAGTTAAGAGTCAACCACATTGCTGTGGTCCTGGACTCACATGTAGGCCAGATGGTAAGGATGGCAGATTTCCTTCCCTAAAGGACATTAATGAACTAGGTGGGTTTTTCTGACAATTGACAAAGTCATCGCCTTAATTCCAGATTTTCTGGAATTAAAATTCTACCATCTGCTGTGGCAGGTTTCGAACCCTGGTCCCCAGAACATTAGCTGGGTCTCTGCATTAGTAGTTCACCGATAATACTGCTTGGCTGTTCCCTTACCCAAACTGAGTGATTTGAGTGTGCACTTTTCTGCATATTCCTATCTATCCCCAATGCTTTTTGACTCCCTTGTTAGTGAAGACTTTATCCTTCTTGGCTGTAAAACCAGTCAGAGACTCTGCCTGCACAAATCTCTAGAGAAGGTCCAGAAAACATTTACAAGGATGTTGCCAGGGTTGGAGGATTTGAGCTAAAGGGAGATGCTGAATAGGCTGGGGCTGTTTTCCCTGGAGCGTCGGAGGCTGAGTGGGTGACCTTATAGAGGTTTATAAAGTCATGAGGGGCATGGACAGGATAAATAGACAAAGTCTCTTCCCTTGGGGAGTTTAGAACTAGAAGGCATACGTTTAGGGTGGGTAAGTCCAGAAATAGAGGGCATAGGTTTAGGGTGAGAGGGGAAAGATTTAAAAGAGGCCTAAGGGGCAATATTTTCACGCGGAGGGTGGTACGTGTATGGAATGAGCTGCCAGAGGATGTGGTGGAGGCTGGTACAATGGCAACATTTAAGAGGCATCTGGATGGGTACATGAATAGGAAGGGTTTGGAGGGATATGGGCCGGGTGCTGGCAGGTGGGACTAGATTGGGTTGGGATATCTGGTCAGCATGGACGGGTTGGACTGAAGGGTCTGTTTCCGCGCTGTACATCTCTATGACTCTATGACTCATGACCCACTGAGAGAAAGAATTTCTTCTTAGCTCCACCTTAAATGGGAGATCCCTTATTTTTAAACCCTTGCTTCCCTCCCATGCTAACGAGGGACACATCCTTTCAGAATGCAGCCTGCCAAATTTACTCAGCATTCTGGAGAAACTCAGCAGGTCTGGCAACACCTCTGCAGAGAAAATCAGAATTAAAGTTTGGCATTCTGATGGAGGATCATTGAATCAAAATGTTAACTCTGTTTTTCTCTATAGGTGCTACCAGACCTGCTAAACACTGATGGATACATGCCCATCCTATATCACTGCCACTCAACTGCCCAGGCAACCACGTTATGATGTTGGCAGGGTAATATTCAGGTCAATAGGCTTGTCAATGAGCCTACCTGACCAATAACAATCTTCAGAAACAATATTGATTTCAGTGCCTGCCCACCTTGTGAATTATGGGGGTAAAATTGCGGCTGAGTGAGTTTGTTTCTGACATATTTTACATATACTATGGACCAGATCAGACGCCCTCAAAATACTGTAAGAACGTAATCTAGACCCTAGCTTTTTCTTATTTTAACAGCAAATGTAAAATGCTGTGTTCCCGATGCATTGCGACTGGCCATTCTACTTGATGTTAAGCAAAATGAAATTTATTTAAACACTGTAGTTAAAATACACCCAAACAAAGAGGAATCTAGAACAACTTAACTCTCTTGGAAACTTAACCGAATAATAGATAGAGTAACTATTACTAATTTAACTGTTCCACTGTAGTAACATCCCAGAAACACAACCCTTGGCAAAAGGAAGGAAAATTCAGACACAGATTCTCACATGCAGTTCTCCAACCCAGGAGGAACACGTCAAAAGAGAAGTCAGAGAGAGTAGCAGCCAAGAGGCGTTCATGGAAGCTCCAACTCTTTGAGATCTTAAAGCTAAACCTAAAACCTATAAGTAGGTGAGAAAGTCTCACCTGTGAGAGCTGGGTACACCCAGGCTGCTTCCATTGGTCCAACTTGAAAAAGCAACTCAAAGTCTCAAAGCTGTTTACACAAGAGGTCTTCACTTGCCAACTTTCTACCTCTGCCTTACAACTTCTCTTCAACAAAACCAAGACAAAATAACCTCTGGAAAGTCACAGCATTAACACATCACAGACACAGCTATTGAGGTGAGCTGGCTTCAGTCAAGGGAGAGGATGGATCAAGATCCTGTTCATCCATACAGAAAGGAAGAAGGGAAAGGCTGTCAGCTGCTACCTCCATCACCAGATTTACACCCACACCAGCAGCAAGGCCTCGGGTACCACCACTGGGTAATGTCGCAATACACCAGGCCCACTAATAACCAGGCCCATCAATAAATAGGACCACCAATAACCAGCACCCCCCAATAACCAGGCCCTTTGCAATAACCAGGTCCCCAATAACCAGCCCCCCCCCACAACCAGGCCCCTAAT
>NC_057738.1:35531293-35540087 GCF_004010195.1 Chiloscyllium plagiosum
CCCCATAACCAGGCCCCACAATATCCATGAACCCAAAAACCAGACCCCCCAAATTCCAGGCCTACCAATAACCAGGCCTCCAATGCACCAGGATGTCATGCATAATATCTGCCTGTTTTTCTGCTGGAGGTCATATTGTGCAGCAGGTAGTATCCCTGTCTCTGAGCTAGCAGTTCTAAGTTTGAGTCCCACTCCAGGAATTGATGGATAAGGAAGTTGTGTTTGTAACGTGGTCAGACAGGTTGAAGATCAACCTGTAAATCCTTCCAACCCATGCAAATGGCAGGCAGTGAGAGAGGGGGAGATTCCTGGTCATTTGGAGTTTTGCCCATTATTCCATTCCATAGTTCCAGTCTAAAACAGACTTGTGAAAGTTTCAGGAGTATGTGCTCTGAATGAATGAGAACACAACATCATTGCTGCCTCTGACAGAAGCATATAGGGCCTTTTCCCAACATATCCTAGAGATAGCAACGCAAGAATAACCTTTCTCAGAGACAGCTGATGTGAACCCTAACTCCATCTGACCACCTTGTCTTCATATCCTCTTATCTCTTCAAACTGGAAAGTGATATTGTGATTCCTTAGGGCATTATTCTTTGATATTTTCTCCCTGGATAAGGGTAAGCTCAGTATCTCTGAGATACATCTCTCACTTCCACACTTCTTGGGGAGCTGTGATGATTGCCAGTATAGGGGGCAGGATGGGCGATGTGTCCACTCTCAGACAGCTATGTGTGGTGTGTGAAAGTGTAGACACACTACGTGAACCCCTTGGGGTGTGCCCTACATACATCCATCTCTAGAACAGAGCAGACTGCCAGGTTCATTGCAAGCTGTATGTACCTCGTGGTGTTTTTATGCCCACACAGTGGGGGAAATCCTTCTCATCTCAGTCCTGAAAGGCTTACCCTTTATTCTTATGGTTTGGAGATGCCGGTGTTGGACTGGGGTGTACAAAGTTAAAAATCACACAACACCAGGTTATAGTCCAACAGATTTAATTGGAAGCACACTAGCTTTTGGAGCGACGCTCCTTCATCAGGTGACTATCTGGTGTTGTGTGATTTTTACCTTTATTCTTAGACTGGCTTGATGCTGACCCATTGAAATTCAGTGCAGTTTTGAATCCAGTGATACTTGGGCATCTATCAGACTACATCAAGTTCTGATGTCTTTCAGGTATTCAATGGTACGCAGCCTGCGTATAGCTGACGGGCCAGATGAAGTGCACCTCTCTGCGATAGCAAAACTGGAGCTGAGGGAGCAGCTTAAAAACTCCCTGGCGAAACTATAAGTAATTGTCAGAATGCAAGAGCATCCTGAAGAAGGGCTTATGCCCGAAACGTCGATTCTCCTGTTCCTTTGATGCTGCCTGACCTGCTGCGCTTTTCCAGCAACACATTTTTAAGCTCAGAATGCAAGAGCTGCCAGGCCAGCAGCTGACAGAGATAACATAACGTTGGTCTCCTGTTTTCCAATGCAATGATTGATTGAAGTATCAATTACCGGAAATATTACACGTTGGACAATGAACCACCTAACATATTAATTCAGCATCTGTACACCAATTACATCTGTGTTTCTGCTCTCCTAGCACCGCTGTGTTATAATTTGGAAAAACAACCATTCACGCAGAAGTGATTTATTTCTTTGTGTTTGGAGCGTATATTGGTGGGGAACAAATGTGTCAGAGGAAGCAAAACTGTTGGCATAATGCAGTAATAAAATGATCAAAAGCATGTTGTAGATTTGCATAATATAATTACTGTCAGTAAACTGTGACAATGCAGGGGAAGTAATGAAATCCCATATTCCCTGGCCTATTCTGCTGCTGCTCCTCGGTTTCTTTATTTATCCTGTACATTAATCAGTTTGAAGCAGTTATCGAGGACAGATTCCGCCAGAGCACTCTTCCCACTGCATAGAACCTGGCGTGTTCGAATGTATTAACAACAACTTGAGTGCCTTTAATGTACTGAGTTAAAAATCACGCAACACCAGGTTATAGTCCAACAGGTTTACTCGGAAGCACTAGCTTTAATGTACTGGAGCATCCAAAGGGACTTCATCAGACATTCATCCAAAAATTGAGGATGCCCAGCCTCGTGAAGACATATGAGGCTGGATGGTCGGAATTGTGGTCCATCAGATTGATCTGAAACAGTGTCTGAAAGGAAATGAGAGAGAGCAGGGGAGAGGTTCTCTGGGGTAGTTCCAGGACTTAGGGCCTAGACAGCTGACTATATGAAAGGCTGTGGCAGATGGATCAAAATTGGGAATGTAAATAAGGCCCAGAATTGGGCAAGCCACCGAGACTTTTGAGAGGTGATAGAGCTGGGAGTAGATTGCAAAGATGAAGAGCGTTTGAAAATGAGGAAAATAATTGAGATGTTGCCAGTGCAGGAGCTAATACAATGATAATAAATCTCACTTATGCAAAATTATGGACACTAATCTGCCATATTTTAGCAAATGTTTCAAAAAACATTTTTCTTCTGTTAATTACTTCCGAGAGAGCAGGGGAAATCAATTGACTTGATGCCAAATTCAATCTAATATGCTCCTCTAACATGCGGCTCCAAGGATGTAACTGGTCGTTTGATATGACATGACTTGTTAATGTTTTCACAGGTCGGCTGCCACATTTATTTACCAAAGAATGTTGACAGCTTTTCTGAAAGTAATTGATTGGTTTCAGAGTGCTTTGGGATATCTTGAATATATGAGAAAAGGCCCTTTATAAACGCAAACGCATCTCAAAGTGTTCTCATTGCTTTTTGATGTGCGTTCAGGGGAATGAGGGTGTTTTTGACTGGACTAACATTTATTGTCCATTATTAATTGCATCAGAGAAGGTGGTGGTGAGCTACCTTGTTGAACCACTGCTTCCTTGGGGTGTACACACACCCATTGTGCTGTTAGAATTGGAATTAGAGTGAGGTTTTATTGTAACGTGTACTTGAGTAGACAATATAGGAGTACGGTGAAATGCCATTCACATCTTAGGAACAAGCTCCTTGGGTGTTAAATCGTCGTAAAAAGAAGAAAAATAAAGAAATAATTTAAAAGTTCAACATTACAGTCCTTGTCAGAATAAAGTAGTAAATAAGAAATGAAGTTAAAAGTTCTGAAATAAAGTCCTTTGTTAGCCAGGGGTCTGTAATCACTCCAACCTTCCCCATTAGGCCTCCATCCCCCTTGCCCCCCACACACTGGGCTCAATCTCTCTCTCGGGAGAAAGTGAGGTCTGCAGATGCTGGAGATCAGAGCTGGAAATGTGTTGCTGGAAAAGCGCAGCAGGTCAGGCAGCATCCAGGGAACAGGAGAATCGACGTTTCGGGCATAAGCCCTTCTTCAGGGCATAAGCCCTCCTGAAGAAGGGTTTATGCCCGAAACGTCGATTCTCCTGTTCCCTGGATGCTGCCTGACCTGCTGCACTTTTCCAGCAACACATTTCCAGCTCAATCTCTCTCTCCCCTCGCACTGGGCTCAATCTCTCTCCCCCCACACTGGGCTGGATCTCTCTCTCCCTTCGCATTGGGCGCAATCTCTCTCTTCCTCTGCACTAGGCTCAATCTCTTGCTCCACCCCACACACTGGGCTCAATCTCTCTCTCCCCCACACTGGGCTCAATCTCTCTCTCTCCCCCCACACTGGGCTCAATCTCTCTCTTCCCCCCGCCACTGAGCTCGATCTCTCTCCCCCCCACTGGGCTCAATCTCTCTCTCTCTCTCCCCGAACTGGGCTCAATCTCTCTCTCTCTCCCCGACACTGGGTTCAATCTCTCTCTCTCTCCCCACACTGCGCTCAATCTCCCTCTCCCCACGTGCTGGGCTCAATCTCTCTCCCCTGCACTGGGTTCAATCTCTCTCTTTCACCCTCCACACTGGACACAATCTCTCTCTCTCCCCTGCACTGGGTTCAATCTCTCCCCCCGCACTGGGCTCAATCTCTCTGTCCCCCCGCACTGGGCTCGATCTCTCTCTTCCCCAACATTGGGCTCAATCTCTCTCTCCCCACCCACTGGGCTCAATCTCTCTCTTTCACCCCCCACACTGGACACAATCTCTCTCTCCCCGCTGCACTGGGATCAATCTCTCTCCCCCCGCACTGGGCTCAATCTCTCTCCCCGCAGCACTGGGATCAATCTCTCTCCCCCCACACTGGGCTCAATCTCTCTCCCACGACACTGAGCTCAATCTCTCTCTCTCCCCACGCGCTGGGCTCAATCTCTCCCTCCGCACTGGGCTCAATCTCTCTCTCCCCATGCACTGGGCTCAATCTCTTCCCCCCCCCCCACACTGGGCTTAATCTCTCTCCCGTCCCCTGAACTGGGCTCAATCTCTCTCTCTCTCTCCCCAGACTGGGCTCGATTTCTCTCTCCCCACGCACTGGGCTCGACCTCTCTCTTCCCCTGTACTGGGCTTAATCTCTCTCTACCCCCGCACAGGGCTCAATCTCTCTCTCTCTCTCCCCACACTGGGCTCAATCTCTCTCTCCCCCCGCACTGGGCTCAATCTCTCTCTCTCTCCCCAGACTGGGCTCGATTTCTCTCTCCCCACGCACTGGGCTCGACCTCTCTCTCCCCCTGTACTGGGCTTAATCTCTCTCTACCCCCGCACAGGGCTCAATCTCTCTCTCTCTCCCCACACTGGGCTCAATCTCTCTCTCCCCCCGCACTGGGCTCAATCTCTCTCTCCCCACACTGGGCTCAATCTCTCTCCCCCCACACAGGGCTCAATCTCTCTCCCCCTCACTGGGCTCAATCTCTCTCTGTCTCCCCACACTGTGCTCGATCTCTCTCTCCCCCCACACAGGGCTCAATCTCTCTCTCTCCCCCCACACTGGGCTCAATCTCTCTCAACCCCCACACTGGGCTCAATCTCTCTCTCTCCCCCCGACACTGGGCTCAATCTCTCTCCCCCCGCACTGGGCTCAATCTCTCTCTCTCTCCCCCCACACTGGGCTCAATCTCTCTCCCCACACACTCGGCTCAATCTCTCCCCTTGACCCAGAGAGAGTGAGGGAACAGTGCCATATTTCCAAGTCAGGATAGTGAGTGACCTGGAGTGGAACTTGCCAGGTGGTGGTGTCCATGTCTTTCTAGTGGGTGGTGGTTGTGGGTTTAGAAGGTGCTGGCCAATGGAGCCTGAGTGAGTTGCCGCAGTGCATCTTGTCGATGGAACACAGTGATAGCTCAGTTAGATGTAGTTTCTTGTAAAACTGAATTACCTGCATTACCCATCCTGACCTGAACATAAATTCATCATTCAAATGTGAATTCTCCAGTTTCTAAATTTTTAGAAATCTGGAATCTCAATAAATCATAATGCTCACAATTTGTAATGAAATATAATTCCTGTTGTTAAAAAGATGCTGAATTTGTAAGACATTGTAAGAGCAGGACAGTAAACATCTGTACCGAGGCTGTACTGAATTATGCTTACTTTAATCCTTCATGCTCGGCATCTTGATCAACTAATTCTGCAGATATTTTGAGGCAGAGGTTGAGGCTGATAATTGGAAAAGAAAAACACTGATGGAGAGACAACGTTCTGGTACGATTAACAGGAAATTAACTTCGAAAGTGTTTTCATGACCGGTGCTGCGAACAGAATACCAGAGTTGCGTTCAAATGAATGAGAAACTGTACAATAATGAGAAGTTTGGGCTAATTAGTGGCTTGTGGCCAGTTCATACCAAACATTTTATAATAATCACTTTACAATGTCAAAAGAATGAAGAACAAAAAGAATCTTAGGATCTGAAGTAAAGCCAATAATATTGGGAGGACACTGCAGGTGGGTTAGAGAGGAGTGGTTCATCTTTGAGATATCCTTCATCTCGTTCTATCATGGAGAGAGAAAACATCGACCCAGGAATGCACTGACCTCTTTGCTCACAATGTCTAGTTCGACGATAGTGGTAACATCTTCATGTGTGCACCTGTCTAAACTGAGTGAATTTTTAATGTGTACTGTCACCGGCAAGGCTAACATTTATGGCCTATCCCTGATTGCCCCTGAATTAAGTAGCTTACTGGGGCTGTTTCAGAGGGTCATTAAGAGACAATCAAATTGTTGTGGATTTGGAGAAATACGTAGGTCCGGCTGGATAAGGACGGTGGATTTCCTTCCCTGAAGGACAACAGGGAAGCAGAGGGATTTGTGCAGCAACTGAAGATTGTTTCATACTCATCCTTGCTGAGATTAGCTTTCCATCCAAATTCCAAACTGTAACAGCAGCAACTATTCTGGGATTTGATCCCTGTTCCCAGGGCTTCCACTGAAGCCTCTGCTTTACTAATTTAATGACGTTACCATTAAACCAACAACCCTCCAAAATAGGGAACAAAAGAAGGTAAATTAATGCCAATGTTCGTGCCAAGATAAACTCCTAACTTTTACTTACTTTTCAGTCAACGCTGCACTTTAAAACAAAAGGTGGGTCGCGGGGCAATTCTAAAGCGAGCGCGGAATATGTCTGTGCAGTTGTTCTTAGACAGGGCGACATCACATTTTGCTGGTTCTTCATTTTCTTGCTTGCTAAGGAATGTGCTGCTGGGAAATCTCAGTATCAACATTGCTGTTTCAGAGTATGATAGGTACAGCAGGGTTGTCCTTGTCCTAGCTGAGCTCAGGCACTTGAGGTCTGATATTAGTGCTTTGTGTATTTATGACATCTGCTGAGTGTGGGCCCCAACTCAGGTAGAGAGACTGACCATCCATCATTTTTGACTGAGTGATACTGCCAAGCAAGTGTCTTGCATCAATATTGGAACTCACTAAATGGAGAATTGTACTGTTTCCTTACCTTCTAATTATATTCTACTTGTCAGAATGTAACGTCTTCTGTGTGACTCTAGAGTCAGCAATTACTGCATGTGTGATCTATTTTTCATTCCCTGCAGTTATAGGATGAGATGTGAAGGCTCGGTTCGGGCGCTTAAGGGTTACAAGGTAGCCAGGAAAGACCTAAAGAGAGAGCTCAGAAGAGCCAGGAGGAGACATGAGAAGTTGTTGGTGGATAGGATCAGGGTAAACCCTAAGGCTTTCTATAGGTATGTCAGGAATAAAAGAATGACGAGAGTAAGATTAGAGCCAATCAAGGATAGTAGTGGGAAGTTGTGTGTGGAGTCAGAGGAAATAGGGGAAGCAGTAAATGAATATTTTTCGACAGTATTCCCTCTAGAAAATGACAATGTTGTCAAGGAGAATACTGAGATACAGGCTACTAGACTAGGCGGGATTGAGGATCACAAGGAAGAGGTATTAGAAGTCTGCAGAGTGTGAAAATAGATAAGTCCCCTGGGCCAGATGGGATTTATCCTAGGATCCTCTGGGAAGCCAGGGAGGAGATTGCCAAGCCTTTGGCATTGATCTTTAAATCATCATTGTCTGCAGGAATAGTGCCAGAAGACTGGAGGATAGCAAATGTGGTTCCCCTGTTCAAGAAGGGGAGTAGAGACAATCCTGGTAATTATAGACCAGAGAGCCTTACTTCAGTTGTTGGTAAAGTGTTGGAAAAGGTTATAAGAGATAGGATTTATAAGCATCTAGAAAAGAATAATTTGATTAGGGATAGTCAGCACGGTTTTTATGAAGGGTAGATCGTGCCTCACAAACCTTATTGAGTTCTTTGAGAAGGTGACCAAATAGGTAGATGAGAGTAAACCGGTTGATGTGGTGGATATGGATTTCAGCAAGGTGTTCGATGAGGTTCCCCACAGTAGGCTATTGTATGAAATGCGGAGGAATGGGATTGTGGGAGATACAGCAGTTTGGATCAGTAATTAGCTTGCTGAAAGAAGACAGAGGATGGTGGTTGATGGGAAATGTTCTTCCTGGAGTCCAGTTACGAGTGGTGTACCGCAGGGGTCGGTGTTGGGTCCACTGCTGTTCGCCAATTTTTTATAAACAACCTGGATGAGGGCTTGGAATGATGGGTTAGTAAATTTGCAGACCCCACGAAGGTCGGTGGAGTTGTGGATAGTGACGAAGGATGTTGTAGGTTACAGAGAGACATAGATAAGCTGCAGAGCTGGGCTGAGAGGTGGTAAATGGAGTTTAATGCAGACAAGTGTGAGGTGATTCACTTTGGGCAGAGTAACCGGAATGCAAAGTACTGGGCTAATGGTAAGATTCTTGGTAGTGTAGATGAGCAGAGAGATCTCGGTGTCCATGTACACAGATCCTTGAAAGTTGCCACCCAGGTTGACAGGGTTGTTAAGAAGGCTTACGGTGTTTTAGCTTTTATTAATAGAGGGTTCGAGTTCCGGAACCATGAGATTATGCTGCAGCTGTACAAAACTCTGGTGCGGCCGCACTTGAAGTATTGTGTACAGTTCTGGTCACCGAATTATAAGAAAGATGTGGAAACTTTGAAAAAGGTGCAGAGAGATTTACTAGGATGTTGCCTGGTATGGAGGGACGGTCTTACGAGGAAAGGCTGAGGGACTTGAGGCTATTTTCGTTGGAGAGAAGGTTGAGAGGTGACTTAAGAGAGACATATAAGATAATCAGAGGGTTAGACAGGGTGGACAGGGAGAGCCTTTTTCCAAGTATGGTGATGGTGAGCACGAGGGGGCATAGCTTTAAATTGAGGGGTGATAGATATAGGACAGATATCAGAGGTAGTTTCTTTACTCGGAGAGTAGTAAGGGTATGGAATGCTTTGCCTGCAACGGTAGTAGATTTGCCAACTTTAAGTACATTTAAGTCGTCATTGGACAAGCATATGGACGTACATGGAATAGTGTAGGTTAGATGGGCTTCAGATTGGTATGACAGGT
>NC_057738.1:35540567-35628908 GCF_004010195.1 Chiloscyllium plagiosum
TGCTGGTTTTATTACTGCCTGAGTTTTTCGAATTACCTGACACACATGACACGTCTGGCAAAATTCAATTACAATGGTGATCGGGGGAGGGTGGAGCAGATAGGTGGGAAGGAAGATGGATGGATGTGACATGTCATGAGGGTGGTGCCGAATTGGAAGGTTGGATCTGGAATAAGGTGGGGGGAAGGGAAATAAGGAAACTGGTGAAATCCACATTGATGCCGTTAAACATTGTTTTCCAAGCAGATCTGGGCACCAACTGTTATGGACCAGGTCAGACGCCCCAAAACATTTTAAGAAGGTATCCCAGACCCTAGCTTTTTGAGTTGTTTCAGGCAGATGTAAGGTGGGTATCCCAGGACTGATGCAGCTGGTCAAACCACTTGGCTTCAAGTGAAACAAAATGTAATTACACACCACCGAATGAAACACAAACAAACAGAAACAGAGTTTAGAATACCAACAATTTGAAAATCTGACCAACATGATATCCCCCACAACTTAACAAAGGAGCTGTTCCAATTTCCTGCAACATCCCCACAAACACACCCCATGGCAAAAAAGATCAAATCAAACACAGTTTTTCCAGGAGAGATGTCAGACAGAGAGAGAAAGGATCAGCCAGGGATCACTTGCTGAAGCATGAAACCTCATTCACTGTTTCTCGAGGACCCTGGTTAAAAACTGAACCGACTAGAAAAATCCCTGAACTGGAGAACTGGCTACTCCTCTTTCATTTTACAAGAGTTTAAAAAAAAAACGAGAAGTCTTTTTCCCTGATTGTTGCTTTAGGTAGTATCTGTTAGCCATAATCAAAGTGGCCTGTACCCAGACAATCAAAGCCTCTGCCTTTTACAACCCCTTTTGGGAAATACCAAGGTCATCACATCATACCAACAAATTATCCATTGTGACACCTTAGCCTCATGTCGGTCGATGATGTGAAGACATCCTGGACATATTATGAGGCTCTTAATGAGTAGACCCAGCACAGTGGTAGCTGGCTGCATTGCTCACCTTGCACTGTAATACAAAGCCAGCTCATTTGCTTCCAGGACTTGGGGGGGTGGGGTGAGAGGTGAAAGCATTACTTAAAGCTGTCTTGCTCTTCAGAGTAAGAAATGGCTGCCGCTGGGTGAACAAGCAGCGTGGCTGCACCAGGAGAGGAAGGGAAGAGTAGCGCTTTTAAATTTGAAGAGTGTTCTTGATTGAAAAGGCTAGCAGTGGAGCTTGAAGGGATGCAGCTGAGGGTAAATAGCTGTGGATTGGACAAAACCTGAGGGAGAAGGAGGCAGAAACATCAGTCGCTGAGAACCTCCCAAGGCAGGTAGGCTTGTACTTTAGTTAATTTGACCTTCTCGCGCTGGTTAATTTTATTATCTTTTGATACATTTGACTGGGGTTTTGCTGCAAAGGGGTAACGTACCTCCTTTATAGAATCAGTTGCCTACTTTATGGAAGTGAAAGGCGTGTGTGTATGGATTCCTTCAAACCTGAAGTGATTTAGAATGAATGAAGACAGGCACACTTCTAATCCAACTAGTTGAATAAACAATATGAAGTTTATTGCATTCCTGCAACTATTCACGTGAATATAACCTGCATTACCACAGAGACTGTTAGACACACTCTAACCTTAGTTCTGACTCCTACAAGCCTCCTCATTTACGCTCGCTAAGTCCCCATGCCATGGCCATAATGGCTGGTACTTAGTGCCTTCAATCCTGTATTAAACCTATCAGGCCCATGGACAACAGGCAGAACAGTAAAAGATGAAGAATAATGCAAGCAGAACATGCCACATTATCAGTGAGTGATTAGATGGCACACACGCTCCATAAATGGAACACTCTCAGTGAAGCAGAGAGAGACCTAGGTGCATGAGTGAACCCAATCCCAAAATCTCAACCAATGCAGAGCATCAGTCAACAAAGACCTCAACATTTTGCATGTAGGTAGGTTGTTCAGTAAGTAGTACAGATGAATATCGATACAATGGGCTAAATCATGGCAGATGAAGTTCATTGCTGAGAGTGAGGTCAGTAAGATAGATGAGAGACTTTCTAAATGGCAAGAAGCTGAGATATGTAGGGGAGGTTGAGAGGTTTAAGGATCTATGTACAAGAATCACTAAAAACTATTGGACTGGTACAAAACTTTAATCTAAAAAGCAAATGGAGTGTCCTTTGTCACAAGTGACTTTGAAAACTAAGAAATGGAAATTGTATGAGGTTCTTTTAATCTCTGGATGTGCCACATCTGTAATATCTTGTTCAGATGTGAGTGTGTCAAGATGGATATATTGATTTCTAAAGGAGTTCATCAGGCTGAAACCGAGATGATATTAGACTGATGAACGGAATCTCTAACTTCAAACAATGTGATCTTGTTAACATTGATCTTGCTTTGTTGACCTCCTGTGCAGAGTAACCTGTGTGCCTCACTCTGTCTAAGCACCATATGATCTGTGTGTCCTTGTTTGCCATGATCTGAGTATACTGCTCGCAAACAAAGCATTTCACTGTACTTAGGTACACATAACTACAATAAATCACATCAAATTGATTATAGATCAGCGAAGCATCTTGGAATATAAAGCCACTATATAAACACAAGTTGTTGAATGAAAGCCTAGGGATGTGAATTATTCAGAATAGATCCATGAACACAATAAAACAGCCCAAGGAATTTCACAACAGCAGCATAATTGGTAATGATTGTCACTAGGCCAAACAAAAAGGAGACAGGTAACTAGACACTCGTCAGTGAGACAGAGTTGGTGTGGGAATTCCTGAGCACAGGGTTAAACCTGCCTGAAGGGAGGGCTGTAAATTGAAAGGGGAAATGGCCAGAGGTGGGAATTTTTTTTAATTGCAGTGATGGCATCTCTGGCTAGGCTAGCATTTTATTACCCACCCCTAATTCCCCAGAGGACAGTTAAAAGTCAACCACAGTGCTATTGGGTTTGGAGTCATGAGTAGGCCAGACCAGATAAGGATCATAGTTTCCTTCCCTAAAGGACACTAGATGGGCTTTTTGACAATCAACACATGGTCATCATGAGACCCTTAATTCCAGACTTTTATTGAATTCAAATTCCATCATCTGCCGTGGCAGGATTTGAACCCATGTCCAGAAAATTAGCTGCCTTCCTGATTAATAGATCAGTGATTTGTGTCCCCCTCGTTCGGTACCCAATGCTTGGTTACTCAAAGGGTTTAGGACTGGAGGAGGTCATAGGGATATATATATATATATGGAGAGAGAGAGAGATTTGAGCACCAGGATAATAAATCTGAAGTGTTGCTGAATTGGGAGCCAGTGGGCATTAGCCAGCGCGAGATATTGAATGAATGGGCGAGGAACAAGGGTTGCAGACATTTAGAATGCATGAATTGGAAGACCAGCCAGTTATCTGAATATTTTTTAGATTACTTACAGTGTGGAAACAGGCCCTTTGGCCCAACAAGTCCACACTGACTCTCCAAAGTGTAACCCACCCTGACCCATTCCCGTATATCTACCCCTTCACCTAACACTACGGGCAAATTACCATGGCCAATTCACCTAACCTGCACATTTTTGGACTGTGGGAGGAAACCGGAGCACCCGGAGGAAACCCACACAGACACAGGGAGAATGTGCAAACTCCACACAGTCAGTCGCCTGAGGCAGGAATCGTGATGTGGTGCTGTGAGGCAGCAGTGCTAACCACTGTGCCACCGTGCCGACCAAGTCAGTTTTAGAAACCCCATCACTGTGTTAGCCTGGAATCGAACCCGGGTCAACTGCTTGGAAAGCAGCTATGCTCACCACTACACCACCATCACCCTTTGGGTATGGAGAGAATACAAGGGTAGAATCACACTCATGGCTAACTCTTAATTCTGCTGAGAATGAATCTCATCATTGCCATTCATGATGCTGGGAGGGAGGTTGGCCATGGGATAGAGTCTGTGTGGAGGGAACGTGGATTGCTAAACAAAACAGAGCCAGCTTTGACCCCTGTGTTTTGTACCATGATGACATTGCCATCACCCAACCCTTCGAGTCTCCCTTAACCAGGAGAATCCCGGACTTCCAGATATTAGAAGAATGTTGTGAAACTTGAAAGGGTTCAGAAAAGATTTACAAGGATGTTGCCAGGGTTGGAGGGTTTGAACAAGAGGGAGTGTCTGAATAGGCTGGGGCTAAATTCCCTGGAGTGTAGGAGGCTGAGGGGTGACCTTATAAAAATTGATAGAATCATGAGGGGCATGGATAGGATAAATAGACAAGGTCTTTTCCCTGGGGTAGGGGAGTCCAGAACAAGAGGGCATAGGTTTAGGGTGAAAGGAGAAAGATTTAAAAGCGACCTAAGAGGCAACATTTTCATACAGTGAATGATGAACGTATGGAATGAGCTGCCAGAGGAAGTGGTGGAGGCTGGTACAATTACAGAGTTTAAAAGGCATTTGGATGGGTATAAGAATAGGAAGGGTTTTGAGGGATATGGGCCAAGTGATGGCAAATGGAACTAGATTAGGTTGGGATATCTGGTCGGTATGGATGAATTGGGCCAAAGGGCCTGTTTCCGCGCTGTACATCTCTGTGATTCGATGATACGCAGGGGCATGTTTTTGTCATGAGAAGAATAGGAAGTAGAATTGGTAGTGGGCCGTTCAGCCATTCTAGCCTGCTCTGTCCCCCCGAACCTTTCAACCCCTTTAGCCCTAAGAAGTACATCTATCTCCACCTTGAAAGTTTTGGAGTCAATTGTTTTCTGTGGCAGAGAATTCAACAGGCTTTGGTTGAAGATATATCTCCTTATCTAAGTCCTAAAGCTGTAACCCCTGGAGCTGGACTCCCCCATCATCGGGAACATGCTTCCTGCATTGATTAGTCCTGTTAGAACTGTGGAGGTTTTGATGATCGATTTTTTTTTCTGCTCACCAGTCATCGGGAATCTGGCTACTTACTTGGGAATTTTCTTCAGCTGCTGAGAACTGTATGCAAGCAACCAGTGCTACTAAATAAAACAGAGAGGAATAATCCCAATAGAGCAGCAGCCAGAGAGTAGCAGTCAGTCTCAAATCACAGGGATCAATTTGCCAACGTTGGTCCCAAAACACATGTCATAGGTGGTCAAACAGCGCCACCTCTTGTATATCCGTCCATAGAGAGAGACAAAAATACATGCTGGATTCTCATTACCCCTGAGTCACCACTCCCTCATTTCATAAATTGTGTTTTTGAATTCTGTTTTCTTATTTTTATTCGCTCGTGGTATATGGGCGTTAATGGCTAGGCAGGTATTTATTGCTCATCCATAATTGCCCTGAGGGTAGCCCACATTGCAGTGGGTCTGGAGTCACTTCTAGGCTGGACTGGGTAAGGTTAGTGCACCAGCTGGGTTTTTATGACAATCAGACGTGGTTAAATGATCATCATCAGAAATTCCATATTTTCATTAAATTCAAATGCCACCATCTGTTGTGGTGGGATTTAAACTCAGGTTCCCAGCAAATGATCTGGGTCTCTAATAGTCTGGCAGTTAATCCCACAAGGTCATTCCCTCCCATTTTATCAGTTCTAGCTAATTTCCCACGTTTAGGATTGCCAACTCGATTAAGTGTATCACTGGAAGTTTCATCTCACAACATGTCTCCAGACAGCAGCCATTATTCAGTAGATCACGTGTGCGTGGATTGGTGCAATTCTGGGCCATGGTTTCAGCACTTTGACCTGGAATTTGTTTTTAAAATGACAGACATACATTTTCGTAGCGCCTTTCATGACCTCTGAATGTTTCAAAGGGCTTTGCCATCAATGAAGTCTCATTGCTGTCGGAAGTGCAGCACACAATCTAGGCAAAGCAAGGTCCCCCAGACGTTAATGTGATAGCGACCAGATAGTCTTCCTTTATTAACCTACTAGTTTGCTGCTCTAAGCTATTATCTAAGCTATTATCCATTCTCAGGATTAAAAGCCCCCCACTTCTTGCTATTCCTAACATCACTGAGGGAGTGATTTGCTGCAGTTGAATGGCTTATTGATGGGTTTGTTCAGAGGGCATTCAGGGGGATAACTGTGTTGCTGTGGATCTGGAATTACAAATAAACCAGACCAAGAAAGGGCAGCTGATTTCCTTTCCTAATCCTTTCCAGCCCAATCCAACGCCCTCCTCAGCTTTTCGTTTCATGATTTTGCAAATCGAATTCTGGTTAGTGCAACACATCTCACTATTTAAAAACCAAAAGAACTGCAGATGCTGTCAATTAGAAACTGCTGGAAGAGCTCAGCAAGTCTGGGCAGCATCTGTGGAGAGAAATCAGAGTTAACATTTTGGATCAAGTGACCCTTCCTCAGAACAGGGTCACTCAACCTGAAACATTAACTCTGATTTCTCTCCACATCTCACTATTTATTCGAAACAGCTCACTTTCTGATTACAAATTGAGTTTTGACTGTGGCTCCCTCCTTTTGCTTTCTCCACCTCCTCCACTCTCAGTCCAGTGAGAATAATTGACTTTGTATTTTCGCTGTGACAGCTGGTTTTGAGTTCAGGGATGTGACCAGATGATAACTGCTCAGAACACTGCTGTTTTTAAGCTTGACTCACACCTCTCACTGTTTAATTACCTTGGCGACTGGCAGATCCATTTATTTAGTGCCCAGTAATTCATGTGATAAGAGGCCAACTTGACAGGGATTTATAACCAGTGTTCTATCATGGAGACTATCACCTTGGGCACATCAAGCCCACGAATGCAAACTCATTACTTTTGAAGCCACAATTGTGCACAATCTATCCCTCACGAAATAGACTCTAAATCCATTCTCCTACAAAAGATAAAAGTTATCAATCTGATTTACCTGAATGTGTGTGTGTGTGTTTGGTGTGTGTGTGCAAGAGAGAGAGAGTGTGTGTGTGTGTGTGAGAGAGAGTGTGTGCATATGTGTGTGAGTGTGTGTGAGAGTGTGTGTGCATGTGTGCGTGTGTGTTTGCGAGTGTGCGTCATGTGTGAGTGTATATTTGTGCGTGTGTGTGAGAAAGAGTATGTCTGTGTGTGTGTATGTCTGAGAGTGTGTATTTGTGTGTGTGTGCGTGAGAGTGTGTATTTGCATGTGTGTGTGAAGTGCAAAGATATATATGCGAATTGACAATTTCTTAAAGTATGCAGACCTTCATGATATTGTGTCCATATTGATCCAGAATTCGCTATGATACAAGGGCAGAGGTTGATTGGCAGTGTACCTTGAGCTTGTACACATAGCCTGAGAGACAAAGCTTTTGAGCAGCGGTATGTAAAGTTAGGCCGAGGATATAATGTTACCTACAAAGTGAAACAAGAAGCAATCCAAAGGCTAACAAAGGGCTACGTGACTGTCTACTTGCACTTTGCTTCACGTCGGATCTGGTACTGCCGGCAACTTATGTGTTGTCCCCATGTTGATGAAGTGATTCCAAAATCAATGTGCGAGATTTCTTACAGCAGTGAGCTATGGAACGTCCTTTTCAAAGATTACCCGTGCGATATTGCAGGAAGGATTAAACGTTAAGGTGGAGGAAAACCACTTAGTGGGGAGGAGATGGCTGCTAGATCTTCCACCCCGACCTCAAATTCACCTGGACCATCTCAGACACCTCCCTTCGCTTCCTGGATCTCTCCAGCTCCATCTCCGGTGACTGACTAACCACGGACATCTACTACAAACCTACAGACTCTCACAGCTACCTGGACGACACCTCCTCCCACCCTGCCATCCTTTATTCCCAATTCCTCTGCCTCCGCTGCATCTGTTCCTCGGATGACCAATTCCACTGTAGACAATCCCAGATGGCCTCCTTCTTCCAAGACCACATTTTCCCCTCCCACGTGGGTGGCAATACCCTCCAGCTCATCTCCTCCACTTCCCACACCTCTGCCTTTGAACCCCACCCTTCTCAACTCAACAAGGACAGAACCCCCCACCACCACCCGGTCCTCACCTTCCTGCCCACAAACCTCCATATACACCCCCACCCCGGCACCTTCCCCTCCCACAGCAGGAATTGCAAAACCTGCTATTCCCCTCACTACTCCCCTCACCTCTGACCAAGGCCACAAAGGATCTTCCACATCAGACAGAAATTTACCTGCACCTCCGCCAATGTCATCTACTGTATCTGTTGCACCCGATGTGGTCTCCTCTACAGTGGGGAGACAGGACGGCAACTTGCAGATCATTTCAGAGAACATCTCTGGGACACCCGCACCCACCAACTCCACCGCCCTTTGGATGAACACTTTAATTCCCCCTCCCACTCCACCAAGGACATGCAGGTCCTGGGCCTCCTCCGTCGCCAAACTCTAACCAGTCGACGCTTGGAGGAAGAACGCCTTATCTTCCACCTTGGGACCCTGCAACCACACAGGATCAATGTGGATTTCACCAGTTTCCCCATTTCCCCTCACTCCGCACTATCCCAGTCCCAAGCCTCCAACTCGACACTGCCCTCTTGACCCATCCATTGTCTTTCCCATCTATCTGCTCCACCCTCCTCTCTGATCTATCACCTTCTCCCCCACCTTCATCTGCCTATCACATTCCCAGCTACCTTTCCCCCAGGCCCACACCCCTCCCATTTATCTCTCAGTACTGCTCCCGGCCCACAAGCCTCATTCCTGATGAAGGTCTTTTGCCTGATGCGTCGATTCTCCTGCTCCTCGGATGCTGCCTGACCTGCTGTGCTTTTCCAGCACCACACTCTCGACTCTGATCTCCAGCATCTGCAGTCCTCACTTTCTCCTTGTTGCTCAATAAATTTGATTAAAGCAACCTGGTTGATGAATCTTTTAATTTTAAGTCTAATAAAGAGGAAGCTCAGGAACAAAGAAAAAACAGGTCAGTTTTGCTGAAGTCTTAGATAAGTCTTGGAACCAGAGAAAGAACATACATTGCTCCCATCTCAGTAGAACAAGAAGAGACAGAAGGAGGAACCCAGAGGGTATGCAGTTAAGAACCCTGTGGGATAGAGATGCAAAAAGACACTGAACCAAATTTTTGTCCCTGCAACCTAAACTTGGCAAATAATTGAGGAACCTAAAACACTTTGCCTCACTCAGCCACTGAAACATAAATTAGTGGGTGCCAGTGACTACGCCCCCAGCCTATTTGGAGTGAAGGTGTGGATCACATCATTAACATATGTTGGGAGGATATCTAAACATCCACAACGGGTGGATGAGGTTGCTGGGCTACACAGTCTGCTCGATCGCTCAAGAACACTTTGTACTATCCACTCAGCTCCCTGAAGGCCAATGGGATTGATAAAAATGGTGCAGCCTGTACTTTTAAACAAGTTCAAGACCCAAACCCCCACCAGATGGATCCCATTGTTCCACTGCCATGGCGACCGTACCAATTAGATGATGATTGACAGTTAACTACCAAGCTTTGTTTAAAATCAAGCAAGACAGGTTGTCTCTGATTTGCAATGCTGTGAAAATGCGATCCAGCACTCTCCTCTTAAACTAGCACTCTCCTCTTATACAGTATAAATTGTTGATTCCTTTTACTTTGTCCTGATGAGTCCCAAATAGAAAGCTTCAGAAAACTGTTTCCTTTTTTCAGTGATACATAAGTTCTGAGCTGCCAAAAATTACTCATTCTTGTTTTGATGAATTCTTCTATTTAAATAAATTATTTGGTTGCTATAGATTAGAATAAAGAATTCCACATTTTATCTGTGACTGATCAGGGTGGAGTTGTTTTAACTGTCTGTCCTGTTGTCATCATTTCTTTCTCCTTTATTATGTTCATCTAAGACCATTAGACACAGAAGCAGAAGTAGGCCATTCAGCCCATCAAGTCTGCTCTCCCATTCAATGAGATTAGAATCCCTACAGTATGGAAATAGGCCCTTTGGCCCAACGAGTCCACACTGACCCTCCGAAGTGGAACCCACCCAGACCCATTCCCCTATCCTATATTTACCCCTGACTAATGCAGCTAACACTACAGACAATTTCCCATGGTTAATTCACCTGACCTGCACGTCTTTGGGTCATGGGAGGAAACCCACGTAGACATGGGGAGAGTGTGCAAACTCCACACAGACAGTCACCCAAGCAGGAATTGAACCCAGGTCCCTGGCGCTGTGAGGCAGCAGTGCTCACCACTGAGCCACTGCACCACTCAATGGCTGATCTGAATCATTCTCAATCTGTTTCTCTACCTTTTCCCCATAACCTTTGATTCTCTTACTGATTATAGTCTTCAAGTTCCTCATGAGGCTCCTTGTCTATTCACAGGAAGATGCGGACAAAAAAAAAAGGATATTTTTGACTGAGGGAGGGACACTTTATGATGATTATGTTGAATTGGAAAGGCCACAATTTCTGCCACTTTAGAGCAGGAATTCCTGTTAGTAATGTTAGTGAGGACTGCCAAAGTGTAAAATTCACAAGGGTTCTTGGTCAGGAAACTGTGGGCCTACATCTCCTCTTTACCAATGCATTCATTGAAACTGACGGTGAAATGTACCTGCAGTTGAGATTGAGGAATTGGTCAAGATTCTTAAATGTATGAGAACGGACCTGAGAATCCTGTTACAAGTGATAATTGTCGGCGATTGACAATCAGCGTTCATCAAAACCCTTCTGAGAGCCCACAGAATCACAGAGATGATTTGAAACGGAAGGAGGCCATTTGGCCCATCATGTGCCAGCTCTCTGGATATTTTAAATTAATGCCAACTTGCTGCGTTTTCTCTGTAACCTTTCACATTTAAATAATCATTCATACCTCAACAGAACCTGGCTCCCGCACATTTCCATCCAGTGCATTCCATACCCTAACCACTTGCTGCATGGAAACAGTTTTTCTCATCCCGTGACATCTTGAATTTATGTCAGCAGTTCCTATTGATTATGAATTTGTGCTGAGAACAGTAAGGAAGAGCTTGTACGAGTTGCAACTTTAAATTTAAAGAGAAAGAAGAGTAATGAATGGAATTTCTCAAAAGTTAATCAAATTGAATAATTGATACTACCTAAACTGTAGTTCTACTTAGCTTTAAAATCAATTCTTGCTGGAATGATCAGGAACAAGGATTACTGCCTTTTATTTGCGATGGACTAATTGCATTATAAAATAAAAAGGTTTTAACATTGGAAAGTTCAAAATCTCTGCACTCCTCCAATTCCTACCTCTTGCATATTCCTCTCTGTGGTTTGATACTATCTTGGAAGTTCAGATTCCAGACAGACTGATTGAGGAGAAGGCAATATCAAGGACTGTCTTTGGGTTTAGACTTCAAAGTAACGCTATTTATTATTCACTGATACTGAATACAACAAATAGCAATCCTAGCTATACCAGGCCCTGAATGATGGTTACACGGGGAAAGAACAAGAGCTAGCTACCTGGTGTGATGATGTGCATGTTGTAATTTACTGTAGTTTTGTTCACTTTCATCCAGAGTCTAGAGTTCCAGTGCTTTAACTCCACCCACAATGTGGAACTTAAACCCAGTGATGTGCAACTGTGTGACATCATCACAAAGTTCCTTCAGGGTCCTTATACCCTTATACAACAATCACTCATATTAACATCTCCAGCATTGGCAGCCCAACTGATGGGCCCTACGATCTGAAATTCCCTCCTACAACTCTTTATCTTTCTTTTGTTTAATAGAAGGCCTACCTCTTTGACCAAAATTTGGTCATCTGTCCTTGTATTGCCTTTTGTGGTTGGTCTTAAATGTTTTTCCTGAAGAAGAGCTCATGCCCGAAACATCGATTCTCCTCCTCCTTGGATGCTGCCTGACCTGTTGTGCTTTTCCAGCACCACCCTCTTGATTCTGATCTCCAGCATCTGCTGTCCTCACTTTCTCTTAAGGTTGTTTGGTAACATTCAGTGTAATGTGCTTTGAATGATTTATGATATTAAAGGAGCTCTGTCAATAAATGTTTCTGTTTTTGTATTTGTACTACTTGACATTCTGTTCACATTGTAAAGAGTCTTAGAAGAGATGGCACCCTTGGTCAGAATCAATTCACACTGCTGGACTCCAGGCTGTTGGTAAGTTTATCTTCTATTAAATATGCTTCAAACTGTTTGCAACATAAGGTTTAGCATGAGGCTGAACACAGAACCATCTCTCTTTTTCTCGATAGAGTCTATGGTCATATACCCCTTGCATCCCTGATGGTGTAGACTAACAATATACATAGTTAACATCAGCCCTGTATAATGGAATAATCCTTTCATTACAGGATGATTCATATAGTACAAATTATTGTCCCCCCTACATTAGTACAGTTTGTAAATGTCCTGATGAGTGTAGGTGAAAAACTTTGACGAAATGTGTCATCATTTAGCAATTCTTATGATCTGCGCCACCAAATGACTGTCTATAATCCTTTCCACGACATTTGTGAATTGAATTAAGTCAGATAAGCTGTCTATGATTTTGTCTTTGAGTCTGGCAAACAACGGAAGATTCATACAGCTGTTTCTCCAGTTAGCAACTGGGTGTGTTCACCCTTTCTTAAGAGCTGAATAATACAGGCATATCCTTTTCTTAATCTCTTCTCCCGACGCAATTCTTACATCCCACTCTCAGGTTAAGCTGCATTCCCCATAAGTGTTCCCCATAAATGTGAACCTTGTTTTATCAAGTCTACACATTGTATTAAATTAATCCCAGTTTTTAAAATTCCTTCACAGGGTGTGAGCATCACAGACGAGGCCAGAATCTGTTGTTGATCCCTTCCTCATCTTTGAGAAGGTAGGGGTGAGCTGCCTTCTTGAATGACTGCAGTCCATGTGACAGGAAGTTTTAGGACTTTGACCCAGCCGCACTGAAGGAACAATGATATATTTCCAAGTCAGGATGGAGGAAAACTCGCAGGTGGTGGTGTTCCTTTGTGCCTGATGCTCTTGCGTTTCTAGATGGTGAAGGTTATGGATTTGGAAGGTGCTGTCAAAGGTACGTTGGTGAGTTCTTGCACTGGGATCCTCTTTGATGTTCAATCATAGGATGTGGCATCACAGGATAGACAAGCATTTATTGTCCATCCCCAGTTGCCCTTGAAAAGGGCTGCCTTCTTCTGCCACTGCCATCCATTTTACTCTAGATAGACCCCACAATGCCCTTAGGGATGGTGTTCCAGGATTCTGACCTAGTGACATTGAAGGACCAAGTCAGGGTGGTGAGTCTTGCAGATGATAGATAGTGCGGCCATTGCACGTCAGTGATGAAGGGAGTGAACGTTGAAGGTGGTGGATGCGGTGCTAATCAAATGGGCAGCTTTGTCCTGTAAAACGTCCTGCATCCATCCAGGCAGGTGAAGATCTCCCATCAGAGTATGGTAGGGTCCTGGGGAGCGATGCTGCACAAAGAGACCCTGGGCTGCAGGTTCATAGTTCCTTGAATGTGGAGTCGCAGGTAGACGGGACAGTGAAGAAGGCGTTTGGTATGTTTGCCCTTAATGGTCAATGCATTGAGTAGAGGAGTTAGGAGGTCATGTTGTGGATATACAGGATGTTGGTTAGGCCACCTTTGGAATACTGTTTGATTAGGGGGGAGGTGAATGTCTTGTGGTGTTTTCGCTGGACTATTAATCCAGAGACCCAGGTAATGCTCTGGTGACCCAGGTTCTAATTTTGCCATGGCAGATGGTGGAGTTTGAATTCAATAACAAAAAAATCTGAAATTAAAAGTCTAAAAGTGAATGAATACAAAATAAATTCTGATCTCCCTGCTACAGGAAAAACGTTATTAAACTTGAAAGAGTGCAGAAAAGATTTACAAGGGCGTTGCCAAGGTTGGAGCTGTAGGGAGAGGCTGAATTAGAATTCCTGCTGTGTGGAAACAGGCCCTTCGGCCCAACAAGTCCACACCAACCCTCCAAAGAGTAACCCACCCCCTAACTAATGCACCTATCCTACACTGCCCTGAACCCTATGGGGCAATTTAGCCTGGCCAATTCGCCTAACCTGCACAACTTTAGATTGTGGGAGGAAACCGGAGCACCCAGAGGAAACCCACACAGACACGGGGAGAATGTGCAAACTCCACACAGACAGTCGCCTGAGGCTGGAATCAAATTCAGGTCCCCAGAGCTGTGAGGCAGCATTGCTAACCACTGAGCCACCGTGCTGCCCCTGGGTTCATTGGTTGTTTTCCCTGGAGTGTTAGAGGTTGAAGGGTGACCTTGTAGAAGTTTATAAAAACATGAGGGGTATCGATAGGGTAAATAGACAAGGTCTTTTTCCCAGGGTAGGGAAGTCTAAAAATAGAGGGTATCGGTTTAAGGTGAGGGGGGAAAGATTTAAAAGGGACCTAAGGGACAACATTTTCACAGGTACGTGTATGGAATGAGCTGCCAGAGGAAGTTGTGGAGGCTGGTACGATTACAGCATTTAAAAGGCATCTGGATGGGTGTATGAAATAGGAAGGGTTTGGAAGGATATGGGCCAGGTGCTGGCAAACGGGACTAGATTAGGTTGGGATATCTGGTCGGCATGGACAAGGTGGACTGAAGGGTCTGTTTTCATGAGGTTCGTTTCTCTGACAGTGTGGACATCCTGGATGTGTGAAGCGCGAGCACTCAATGAATCTCAATTATTGTTTCAAACCATTAACCTCTGGTTATGAATAAACCTCACCTGTGTGCATTCCATTCTCTTGACACAGTTCCCAAATTGCCTCATGCACAAATGATTTACCTATCACTGCATTTCAAATAATGTAAACATCTTTAGTATGCTCATTGTTTCTAACTTATTGGGATGTGATCTTTGTTTTTTCAAAAGTGTGCTCAGTTCAAGCTTAATTTAATCACTGGGACATATGGTTTATTTCCATAATCATAGTCACACTGAAGCATTTGATTTGGTAGCAGCTGAGGGTAATGAGACAGATCCAGTCAGTGTTGCTGGCCATCTTGGAGTTTTCGGGGAAGAATTGATTCATAGCAGCAGAGACTGAGAAGCTTGTTCATGCCACAGAGTTATCGGAGGCAGCCAGGAAATGAAAACCTCAACATATTATTGAGGATTGCCGGATAAGGCAATTAGCACTGAAAGGATTAAAGATTTGGAGGCAGCGAATCTACTGAAGATATCTCAGATGGTTCATTTGGTCATGGGCACAATAGCTCCATGCTAATAGAGCTGGTATCTGAACTATACCACGCAGGCAGCAGTTAGGATCTCATCAAATATGCCAAGGAGGTACCGGTCCATCATTGAAGCTGCATGATATCATTGTCAGGGAAGGCGCAGAAGAAAGGCAATGTTCGAGAAGATGCTCACATTGATCATTATCAAACTTCTTTTCTGCTTAGTGCATGGAGTTTATGGAATCATCTTTGTTTCTCCTCAGGTCGTAGTACATGGTGACGTTTAGAGATGGAGATGGTGCTGTGCATGCATGAGATTTTAGGCTTGATCCCCAATGCCTCTAGATTAATGAGAGATGGGTCTTTGAAGGGAGCTTGTGTAAACTGCATGGACCTATATTTCTTAGAGCTTTGAAGAATGGAGTTCAACTTAATGCCCACTGCATTAGTTCCTGACAGCTTTTTGAAATACATTCTAGAATCTCATCGCGTGCACAGCTGTAGAAGTGAAGACAAAATGCAGCAAGTTTCACATGCTGGAGGTGGCACGTTCCTGGGAGATGCTGGTCTTCAACCTGACAGGGTCATTCCTCAGCCACAGAAAGGTTGCACAATGCCTTCATCGGTTGAGCTAAAGTATTGCTTCTGTGGGGTATTTCTCGAAGCTTTCTGGAACTTCTAAGAACTTTCACATGATTTTTCTTTCTGTCTATGATTCATTCATGGGATGTTAGTATCATTAGCAAGTCAAGTATTTTTTGCCCATCTCTTAATACGGTTCAGTTTTGTTTCCATACCGTTGAAGAAAGTTTGAAAATCATCAGGAGTACAGCCAGATAGTTACGATTTCTATCATTGGAGTTTGCACATTCTCCCCGTGTCTGCGTGGGTTTCCTCCGGGTGCTCCGGTTGCCTCCCACAGTCCAAAGATGTGCAGGTTAGGAGAATTGATCATGCTAAATTGCCCATAGTGCATTAGTAAGAGGGAAATGAGTCTGGGTGGGTTACTCTTTAGTGGGTTGGTGTGGACTGGTTGGGCCGAAGGGCCTGTTTCCACACTGTAGGGAATCTAATCTAATCTAATCATCCCAAATTCAGACAGAACGAGCTGTAATCTGAGGATAAGTTTGCTCAGTCGTCACAGAGAAATCATAAACCATGTGATGATCACAAAATTCTCTTCATCGGTTCCTATTTTCGGTTCATTTGTCATGTTTGAGCCAGGGATCTCTGACAGAGAGAAGCTCTGAAATGATCAAAGCTTCCAGCTTCCCATATGATTGACACCTGGAGACAAGTTGGTAACATGAACTTAGATAAGAGCTGATAAAACCTCAGGGGTTTTGGAGAAAGTCATAATCCCTGTAACAGCAGTAAGGCAAGTACATCTCCTCGACATACTTGTTATGTCATCGCAGGAGTTAAATATGTTTCTGTTGCCATTTAGCAGACAGCTGTGGCTTAATAACTGGTGATTTTTTTCTCTTCTGTCCCTGTGAGTAACATCACTTAGTGGCTCTTTGAATAAATAAAGCAATTAAACAATGTTAGCATTCAGCTGGGACAAACTCTCAACATCATCAGGGGTATTCTATTCCACACTGTGCAACTGGATCTCGACCAATGAATCAAAGGGCTACCTTCACTGACCTAGTTTTATAATCTGATTGCAGTGTCCCAGAAACCCCACACTGACTCAACAACCCTGGCTGCACATTAGGATTCCGTATTTCCAAGAATTAAATTGTAACGGAAGAGATTAGACTTTCAGCAGTTGGTACAGTTGGGATATAGAAGCCTGGTATCACCCATGATGCCGTAAAGCTTTGTGTCTGCCAGCCTTTCTACCAACTTGACCGCAAATGTTCACCAGTAGTTCCAGTAGTTGAATGATAAGAGAAGACCTGCATTTACATAGTGCCTTGAAGAAACACAGATCATTTCACAGAGCTTTAAACCAATGAAGTACTTTTGAAACATTACAGTAATTTCAGTGGTTGAACAATAAAGAAAGGCTCGCATTTATATGGTGCCTTACACAACCTGCAGATTGTTACACAGAGCTTTATAACCAAGTTCTTTTGAAACGTTACACTGGCAATGTAGGAAACATGGGTGCCAATTTATACACAGCAAGCTCCCACAAAAAGCAATGTATTAATGAATCAGATTACCTGTTTTTCCTGTGTGATGTCCATCGAAAAACAAACATTATCAATGACTCCAGGAATAGCACTCCTGCCCTCCTTGACAATAGTGCCATGAATCTTTTACATTTAACTGAATCATCAGATGGGCGCCCCATTCTAATATTTCACCCGAAAGGCGAACACTCTAGTAGTGCCGCACGTCCTGCAGTGGAATCTTCTGGAAGACGTTCTGAGCTAGAAATTGTGACTGAAAGGTGGGAGTGCTACCCACTGAGAGCCACAACAGGGACAATGATGGGATGTTCTCCACAATTCAATTGACTTCCATTTATTGGACTCTGAGTGGTCCCTCAGCAGCATACCCTCCGGCCAAGGTTCGAATCACTTTTTGATTTCCATATTAATCTGAGCGTGAGGATTCCAGAGAGTGTTGCTATGGTTCTGAGAAACAATGACATTGCTCACAGTCTCACATTTATTCCTGCCTCAACGTTCAGGTCGATATACTATTCCTTGGGATAGGGAAAGGGATGAGGAAGGAGAGAAGGAGAAGACTTCAACACACACCATATCCAGTGTTGAATTTTAGATTAGTAACTATTGTGAGTTAGAGTTTAATTCCCTACCACAGACAAAATTCAGTGTGATGAGAGTGGAAAAAAAACAAATCATTTGCCAAACAAAACATTTATTTGCATGTTTAATGTATTCCTGATATAAAATCTCCAGAGTGTAAATACTTCAGCATTATAAATGTTCAGCATAAAAAAAATACTGGTACTAACTTTGGAGAGAGCATTTAATCATACATTCAGCATATTTTATAATAAATTCTTCTGAAGACCTAATTTGAAGAACACAGATTGAGTCATAAAATCTAAAATTATGAAGCTTTGCTTCATTTAACAAAAAAACTATAACCAGTGCAAAATTAAGCATAGCAATGAATTATTAATGTGTAAATAGATTTTATATATATCTGTAGGGAATCTATATTTATTAACAGGTGGAAGTGACAGAATATCAATTATGGAATTGCAAATATTCAGAATGTAAATGTAATCAAATGACACAGCAGGGCAGGGTTGATATAAAAAAAAGGGGACATGCAGGAGCTGGACAAAGTTAAAAATCACACAATACCAAGTTATAGTCCAACAGGTTTATTTGGAAACACTAGCTTTTGAAGTGCTGCCCCTTCATCAGGTGGACGAAGGAGCAGCGCTCTGAAAGCTAGTGCTTCCAAACAAACCAGTTGGACTATAACCTGGTGTTTTTAGATTAGATTAGATTACAGTGTGGAAACAGGCCCTTTGGCCCAACAAGTCCACACCGACCCGCCGAAGCGTAACCCACCCATACCTCTACATTTACCCCTTACCTAACACTACGGGCAATTTAGCATGGCCAATTCACCTGACCTGCACATCTTTGGACTGTGGGAGGAAACCGGAGCACCCGGAGGAAACCCACGCAGACATGGGGAGAATGTGCAAACTCCACACAGTCAGTCGCCTGAGGCGGGAATTGAACCCGGGTCTCTGGCGCTGTGAGGCAGCAGTGCTAACCACTGTGCCGCCCATTTTGTCTTCACTACTCTTTCTATGCCTGACAGCCCGTGCAGTATCCTACTTTCATGTGTCAGACTGCTCTTTTTTGGTGTATGACATTTTCCTTTATTATCAGGTATTCTGTCAGTAAGACTGGGGGAAGAAAGATTCCAACACAATAGAAATGAAGTATGTGTCAATTTTGGAGTTAAGTCCTGCACATAGCTGTGTTGTGTGTGATTTTTAACTAAATCCACCCCAGTTCAACACCAGCTCTTCCACATCATGCAGGGGTTGGACATCTAACAAGCAGCAGGTATTTAGGAAAGACCATATCATTCCTGAAGAAGGGCTTATGCCCGAAACGTCGATTCTCCTGTTCCCTGGATGCTGCCTGACCTGCTGCGCTTTTCCAGCAACACATTTCCAGCTCTGATCTCCAGCATCTGCAGACCTTACTTTCTCCTGAAAGACCATATCAGTAAGCCAATGTTGATTCACTGCAGCAAAGGAATTTCAGGCTGGCATTTCCTCGGAGATGCTTCATTTTGGTGAAATGTGTGATAATAACCCATGTTTCAGTGCCAATGCAGTTTCTGTCAAGCTACTGTGGAAATGAGGGCACGGCAAGGAGCAAATCCCCAGCCCTGAAAGAAAATGTTAGGGAGATGGTGGCGGAGTACTGATGTCCGCTAGCTATTAATTGGTCACTGTTTCTGTTTTAAGGAGAACAACCCTAACCTTTCTAACCTCTCCTGGATGTAGTTCCTCATCCCTGGTAAGAGCTGGCCAACCTCCTGTGTCCCCTTCTGAAGGAAGGAGGTCTTGTTGGCTCAGATTCAGAAGCTCTGGAACTCAATGGCCAAGGAAGTTGCTATTAGAACATGACTAAACTGACTGAGTCTTGACCTGCCTATCCTTCCAACACACATCGATGGCAGGCTGTAAAATTCCCTTTGCCTGGAAACCTCCCCATGCTAGACAGTGATGTCGATCAGCTGCCCACTCCAAAGAGGCCCCAAATAGGCCTGATATTGTGGCCTCTCCAATATATTGTCACTGATCAGAATGATCCTTTGGCCATAAGCAACATTCCCTATAAGCTGCATGGTTGCTGCCAGAGTCCTATCGGCATACCATTGACATCCGGTTCTAGAGGTCTCTACCACCACTCGCCCTCCGCACAGGAGAAAACACAATTGGATGGAACGTAGGCCGAGAGTGAAGGCACCCAGCATGCAGAAGGGTGGGACAACTGTGGGACAACAGGCACTGTGGGCTGGAAAGGCCACACCTGTGGTACGTGCGATCCAACAGCGTAACAGCTTGAGACTGTAAAGGAACATTGTCAACGCTTTGATACTTAGATTTCTTTGTCTGAGGCTTTATTCCCAAATTCACCAAAAACGCTCCAATTTGCTACAAAACAATGGATTTATACTATTTGTGCAAATAAGAGCTGTCCAATAAAAAGCTTACCCACACTCTTATCTTGTTCCAACAGTGTTCATTCTACTTTGCATTCCATGTTGATATACTATCTAATTATATTCAAGTTTGTACACTTAATTATATTATCCAATCAGTTCATTCCATATTCACATTCGGGGGTGGGGGGGGGTGGGTAGTGTCAGTTAGCTCAGTTGGCTGGATGGCTGGTTTGCAATGCAAACTTTGTGGTTATTGGGAAATCTTTACTGTCCTTTACCCCCTCTTTAAATGCTGGTAGTTTCCATCCATCCTCAGACTGCCTGCATGTTGTTGTGTCTTTGCAGTTGCTCAATGGCCCAGGTCACAGGCCCCATTGGCGGAAGCATGCTCAGTGTGATAGAGACAGTGAATATTTAAGCCATGCATCAGTGCTGTGCTGTCAGAGAGTCATACAGATGTACAGCATGGGAACAGACTCCTCGGTCCAACTCGTCCTAAACTAATCTAGTCCCATTTGCTGGCATTTGGTCCATATCCCTCTAAACCCTTCCTATTCATACACCCATCCCGATTGTCCTGGGGCTGCTGAGAGCAATTAGGACAATTCTACCAACGATATAACTCAGATTGGTGAACCCGATCTACAATTGGTTCATTTTCATGCTCAGCTGTGCCATTCACAGCTGAGTGATTGGGAAGCACAGCTATCAAGTTACATAGATATGGTCAGACCCTGCCTCCACATTACATTTGTGGACAGCTCTGTGTATCTTCAACCATCGCAGTTTCCTTTCACCCAGAATAGCCATGGGGATTAAAGAATTTAATCATTTTGTTTTAACGCACTCTGTCAATGAGTCAAGTGTTTCCTGAGACCTGATGCATTAGATGTGTAAAACAAAGTGCTGGCCTCCAGCGACTTTACTTTTAACTAACAATACAAAGACGATTAGCTTTGTTCCTGTAATCGATTTCTAGCTGTCCTGCAGTAAATAAAGTATAAAACCTGATTTATTAATTGATTTAACATCAGCTGTTTCCATTCAGTGTCAGTATTTCATCAGGCTAAATGTATAGGATAGTCACTTTCACCCCACAATCAACAAACAAACAGTTAGGAAACCTGCTCAAAGTACTTTGTAATAGAAAGTTGGGGAGGCTTCTTGACCCTGGGTTACAGTTACACCTTGTTGAGTCAATAATATAGAGGCATTTTATTCACTTTTAATTGTTCAATGGGAGTTCAACTCTACCATTTTGGCAGTAGGACATTCTACATCAGCTCACAGCAGTCATGAATTTCACAGATTCATCATCCTCCTCATCTCTGTCTTAAAAAAGGCATCCCTTATTCTGAGGTAATGCCCTCTGGCCCTAGAGTCTCCCACAGGGGGAAATAGCCTCTTCGCATTAACCCTGTCGACTCACCAAACGTCTTAATGTGTTTCAATAAAGATCTTAACTCATTCTTCCAAATTACAACTGGTACAGATTCCAGCATCATTTTGCAGCAAAGGGTATCTGGTCAGTAGGGACGGATTAGACTGAAGGACCTGTTTCTGTGCTGTACAACTCCATGGCTTTATAACTTCCAAGTATTTTAGTGGAATGAAACTGCCGAATTTATACAGGAGAACCATTTCATAATGGGGCAATGCTGTTTTAACCTCGTGGGTTGCACTCACGCTGAGAGCAATGAGGAAATTGCTGGGACAGCAGGACCATCAGTGCATTGCACGGTAACTCCTACTGACATATGGAGAGTCAGTGAAGAGGCTGCAGCAACTTTAACCAGAGCTGTGTTCTCCTGAACAGGACACCAGGGCTGAATGCAACAGAAGAACACCCATATGAGGAGTTTCAACACCAGCACTTTCTGACCCAAACGGTTCTTGCTACACATGTACTGTTTTTTGTTATATTCAGTGTCTTGTGTTGAAACTGCTGTCTCCATGGACTGTGCTACTTCCATCGACTCAAGCCTATGTCATGATCCCCTCATGGATTGCCTACCATGGAGTCTCTGAGCAGTACAATGGTTGGAACAATAGAAGCAGCCTGAATGGGTGGGGTTCAGCTCCCACAGAGCCAATTCACTCTCTCAGAGTTTTCTGTTGATGTTTTGCATCCTGGACTGGAGAATTGCCTATCAAACAGCCTATTTTACTGAATTTTGCCTTTGCCAAGGGTGTGTTTGTGGGATGTTACTATATTGGAACAGTAAATTGATAGTAGAAAATATATATATTATTTTGTATTTCGATAGAGTTACAGTTAAACCAATTCTTTTATTTTCTTTTTATTTTGTCTGTATTTTAACTGTAGTGTAAAAATAGTGTGTTTTGCTTAATTTTGAACAGTTTGGGCAATTAAATTTGCATCTGGAAAACAACACCTTACACTTACCTTTAAAATAAGAAAATGTTAAGGCCTTGGCTATCTTCTGCATATATTTTGGGGGCGTTTGGTCTGGTTCATAACATTGTATACTTTAAAGCACATTCATTTCCAAGGACCACTGTGTTTTAACTGTCTTTCCCCCAGTACCCTGCTCTGAATTTGCTGCATTTCTATGTTTATTTTACCAAAGAGTGACAATCTCTCACCCTCAGTCATTCCCATAACTTTTTATTTATATACTTAGACACAGAATAGTGATGACAGCTCCCTGGTTTAATCACTCCATTCCTGTCTTCCGAGAGGCTTGACAGCATGTGACTGTTCATGTCTAGGTAGGACATCATGTACATTTTGGTGTCGTAGAGATATACAGCATGGAAACAGATCTTCTGGCCCAATTCATCCATGTCAACCAGATATCCTAAATCAAATCTAGTCCCATTTGCCAGCATTTGGCCCATTTCCCTCTAAACCCTTTCTATTCAATGTAATTGTACTAGCCTCCACCACCTCCTCTGGCAGCTCATTCCTTACAGAAACCATCCTTTGCATGAAACCGTTGCCCCTCACGTCTCTTTTAAATCTTTCCCCTCTCACCTTAAACCTATGCCGTCGAGCTTTGGACTCCCCAACCCTGGGATAAAGCCCTTGGCTGTTCACCCTATCCATCACCCTATCGTCACGAACAAGTGCCCATTTTGCTGCTAGTGTGCTGAGTTACTTTCGTTAACCTATTCAGACATGTTTCCTGACACACGTCCAGGGCAGGTGGGACTGGAACCCAGACCTTTTGCCTCAGAGGTGGGGACACTATCACTGTACCAAACGAGATCTGAATTGGTGTGTTATGTTCCCTCTTAAACTATGGTTAAACTTAATCCACCCACCAAATTGGTTGTGACTGACCCTGATTAAATTCACGGCAGTGATTTTCAGTGTGGGTATAGCTGTATAAACGGTGGGGCAAAGCTCACAACCATTGCATTGCCAAACTTAGCCAACGCTGTCAGTGGAAGCATCGAATGTTGGCAATGCTGAGCGCCAGTCTGAGAGATGCCTCTTGCTGTGGGCATCAGGATCCTATGATGTTCAAAGGATTCCGTTTGCCATTTCGGTTTTCCAGGTAGAACAGCAGACCAAGCAGATCCCAGAAGATGAGCGGAGTTGCATCTGGCAGAATGTTTTGGTTTCTGGAGGTGGGCATTAAATTCAATGTCAGAAATGCAGCCAAGAACTAAGAAGCAGTTTCAAGGACAAAGGATTGTAAAGGTATTGGATATGTAGCCTGAGACTGTGATTGAGTCAGGGACTGTTCTAATATTTAAGAATAGATCAGATCAATGGCATGATAGGCAGATGGGATTAGTACTGCTGCTTATAGAGTCATATAACACAGAAACAGACCCTTCGGTTTAACCAGTCCATGCTGAGCATAATCCCAAATTAAACTAGTCCCACCTGCCTGCTCCTGGCCCATATCCCTCCAAACCTTTCATATTCATGTACTTATCCAAGTGCCTTTTAAACGTTGTAATTATACCCACCTCCACCACTTCCTCAAGAAGTTCATTTCACCTCCACCACCCTCTGTGTGAAAGATTTGCCTCTAGTGCCTCTCACCTCTCACCTTGAAAATGTGCCCCCTCTTCTTGATATCCCCTACCCGAGGGAAAAGACAACTACCATTAGCTCTATGTTTAGACATTAAAACAAGGGCCTGTCCCATGTGATTTATCTCCAACTCAGTACTTTACCAGACATAGAGTCATAGAGTCACGGAGTCATGCAACACGGAATCAGACCCTTCGGTCCAACCAGTCCATGCTGAACATAATCCCTAACTAAACTAGTTCCACCTGCCTGCTCCTGCCCCATATCCCTCCAAACCTTTCCTATTCATCTACTTATCTAAGTGTCTTTTAAACGTTGTTACTGTGCCTGCACCCACCACCTGCTTTGGACTGTACATCTGGTTTCAATATTGCAATTACTTTGTCATTCACATATCAAAGCTAGTGTTCAAGCATAACGCTGCAGATGGTGGAAATCTGAAATAAAAAGAGGAAGTGCAGAGAAACTCAGCAGCTCTGACAGCATCTTGGACAAAGGAACAGAGGCAACATTTTGAGTTCAATTGGACTCACCTTCAGAGCTGAAAGGGGGTTGGAAAGTGATGGCTGTCTTGTTAACTAAGGGGGTGGAGGAATGAGTGGGAACAGAGCAGGCATATTGGTCCAGCTTGTCTTGTATACCTCAGAATGGAGCTAGAAGAAGACCCGTAGGTTCATTTCCAAGTATGATTGTTCTTTTCAGTAGCTTTCACACACGTCTCCCTGTGGTTGCTGCCTGTAAATTGGGAAATGTATCACAGGCTGAAGGAGTTTCATGCCTTCTGTGCTCTTCTGATGTGAGACCGAATGCAGTGAACAGTGCAGACTGATACCTGGAGATCCTGATATCTATGGTCTAACCAGTCTGTTGACTCTGACCAGCATTTGATTCCCGGCTGGGTGGCAAGGGCTAGCTACTGACCCCAGTATGCAGCCAGCATGCATATAAGCAGGGAGAGTCTTTCTGCTGCATGGTGTGTGTTGGATGGGAAAAGAGCAGTCTGGTGAGCCTTGTAATATTTTGCAGGAGCATGCTTTGCCATAGTTTGCTGCATTCTGCTCAATGTCGCCATCTTGAGGCCGTGCTTATCATTGGCAGTGGGGCCCTGCAACTCTGGGTTTGCATGGTGCCTGAAATGGCGATAACGGACACAACAAGTTGATCATGCATTGTGATCCCTCCATGCTGGTTTTAAAGAGGACATCAATTATTGCAGCTGAAGGAAAAACAAACTAGTGGCATCAGCATGTGGATGCTTTCAAAGGAACACTTTGAAGGTTCCGATCAGATCAGACAATGTTTCTCAAATTCAAGATTAGAATGGTGCTGGAAAAGCACAGCAGGTCAGGCAGCATCCAAGGAGCAGGAAAATTGACGTTTCAGGCAAAAGCCCTTCATCAGGAATGATTCTCAAATGTCAGCAGCTGCTTTCTGTGGGAAAGTTAGTTAGGATTAGGGTCAGCATGGACTGGTTGGATGGTAAGGTCTGTTTCTGTGCTGTAAGAGTCTATGACTCTATGACAGTCTGAAAAGGGAGCCTGTATAGTCAGCTTTGGAAGCCACAAGGTGATGTATTCATTAAGCAGAATCCAAACGGATAATTCTCCTCACAAGCCGACAAACCACTCTCCCGAGACTCCCACTCTTCTGTGGTTGAGATATAAATATATGCTCATGCCAAAAGATTTCAATGATTGATGAATGTGGATTCTAGATACTGTTATCTTTCTGTTTTGGCATGTAGACCAATTATGTAATTTATATGAGGTGTTAAGTGCGTGAAACTCAGTGAAATGGTTGCTAGGTTTTATTGAAGAACTATACACTCCTTCAATAATCTGAGGATCAGACTTATAGCGTTTTTTTTCCTTGTATTTCAGAGAAATACCATTACACCTTGTGCTTTTTTATTACTGTGACTAGATTTTGTGCTCTGTCAATTTGATTTGGTTAAAACTTGTTGGTTTAATAGTTCCAAATTTAACAAATGTAAGTGAATGTTCAAATATTAATTGTGCCTCACAGAAAAGCCATCCATTGCTGCCATAGCAACCAATTCATGACAAAGGTGATTGATGATACTGATGTGTCCTGTCCTCTACATCACAACTGTGTTATATTCGAAAAGGACATAATTGACTTATATTGGGAGAGTCTTAGATCAGTAAAGTGATAGAAGGTGTCTTCAACAGTGCTATCAAGCAGCACCTGCTCAGTGATGCCCAGTTTTAGATTACTTACAGTATGGAAACAGGCCCTTCGGCCCAACAAGTCCACACCGACCCTCCGAAGAGCAACCCACCCAGACCCACTCCCCTACATTTACCCCTTCACCTAACACTCCAGGCAATTTAGCATGGCCAGTTCACCCATCCTGCACATTTTTGGACTGTGGGAGGAAACCGGAGTACCCGCAGACATGGGGAGAATGTGCAAACTCCACACAGGCAGTTGCCTGCGGCAGGAATTGAACCCAGGTCTCTGGCGCTGTGAGGCAGCAGTGCTAACCACTGTGCCACCATGCCGCCAGGGCCACTCAGCTCCTGACCTCATTAGAGCCTTGGTTCAAACATGGACAATAGAGCTGAATTCCAGAGGGGAGGGGAGAGTGACAGCTCTTGACATCAAGACTTGCATGTGGCCAAGTGCAGCGTCAAGGAGCCTTAGAAAAAACTGCAGTCCATGGGAATCAGGGGGCAAACTCTGCAGTGGTTGGCGTCATAGGAACATTGCAGATAGGAAGATGGTTGTGGTTGTTAAAGGTTAGTTATCTCAATTCCAGGACATCTCTGCAGGAGTTCCTCAGGATAGTGTACTAGGCCCAACCATCTTCTGCCTTCATCAATGACCTTCCCTCCATCATAAGGTCAGAATTGGAGATGTTCATCGATTATGGCACAATGTTTGACACCATTCACAACACCTCAGATACTGAAGCAATCCATGTTCATATGCAATAAGAAATGGATATGCTCATGCCAAAAGATTTCAATGGCTTGAGCTGACAAGTGGTAAGTAAAATCTGTGCCCCACAAATGCCAGGCAATGACCATTTCTGATAAGAGATAATCTAATTGTCATTCCTTGACATTCAGCAGTGTTATCATGACTGAATACCCACTATCAAGACCCTGGAGTTACCATTGAGCAGAAACTTAACTGAAACTCAGCCATACCATAGCTACAAGAGCAGGTCAGAGGCTAGGAATACTGCAACGAGTAACTTCCCTCCTGACTCACCAAAGCCTGTCCTCCATCTACAAGGCACAAGTCAGGGGTGTGAAGGAATACTCCCCACTTGCCTGGAGATACATAGGAACACCACTGCCTGCAATTCTCCTCCAAACTACTCACCGTCCTGACTTGAAAATATATCGCTATTATGACAGTGTGACTGGGTCAGAATCCTGGAATTCCCTCCCGAGTCACATTGTTGGTCTACCCACAGGACACGGACTGCTGCAGTTCAAGAAGGCAGCTCACCACCACCTTCTCAAGGGCAACTAGGGGCAGGCAGTAAAATGGTGACCCAGCCAATGATACCCATGTCCACGAGAGAATAAAAAAAAGCAAGATTTAAAATAACTGAGAAAATCCCAGTTTTGATCTCCAGGCTTTCACTGTGGCTTCTGATTTCAGTTGGAGGAGAAAGGAGAAAGTAGGAAAACACGGATGTGAATACTGAGAGACAGCAAGAAAGACCTTAGTTCGGATGGTCTGCTACAACTCACTGTCAGCTTCACGTATGAATACTGAAGAGAGACCTGCATTCGTATTGCGCCTTGTGTGAACCAAGGGCTTTATAAAGCATCTTATGTCGAGGAAATATCTTTGAAGTATAGTTACTGTTGTAATATAACAAGTATAACACAGCAAGCTCCCATAATCGGCAATATGATAATAACTGTTGAATATAATTTTGTATGAAGATTGCAGGATAACTCCTTTACTCTAATCTGGGAAAGCAAATGAGGTCCCTTCTTAACACTGCATGTGAAAGTCAGCGCCTGTGAGAGTTCAGCACTGCCTGAGAACTGAGCTATGCATTGTGTTTCTACAGTGAGATTTAAAACTATAACGTTCTAACTCAGAGGCAAGAGTGATAGTATATAAAGGTATGAGAGTAAGCTACCAGTCCCTGTACAGCCTTATCTAATGTATAGGACCCAAAGTAAATCCCACTTGCCATTTGACGTGTGTTTGATATGGAGTTTATTATAAGTATGGCTAATGGGGAGTCATCTGGAACAACTTCCAAATGATTAAAAATAAATGAAAGAGCTGTGATCCTATTTGCATTATACATAACCGTGATAACCCTACACTGCAAATAATTCTGAAACAATTTCTGAAATAAAATCCTCGCCAGCCAAGCAACATCTTCAGATATAAACCAAGAACCAGATATGGCAACAGAAAGAAGCAATGTTAAATTTATTGCCTTCATTCATCTCAGGACCTTTGCTATCATGACAACTGCTCTAAATGTTTCAGGGTTGATGTTTCACTCCAGTGTCTCTGAGTGTAATGGAAACTTAACTATCTTTCTTCCTCAAAGTCTAATGGGATGTAGTATGGGGTTGGGGAGGATTTGTCCTTTCCATGGTTTGACTTGTCTTCACAGATACAACTCTGAGATGATCAGTCCTCATGAGCTGGTCTTTCAGGAGGTTTGGGCACTGGGTGTCAACCTTACACTGATGAGAAGCTGTGATAGGGTTAGGGTAACTCAATATTATCCCCACTCTGGGTCCGCTGTATCTCTGCCTTGCTGCGGAGTGCCTACTGTCTGACTCACGGAGTTCCAATAAATTCTTTTATTTCTATACTATAATACTACTTACATTCACTAACGGGTATGGCTGGGCCAGCATTTATTACCCATTCTCTTAGTCTCCTTGAGAAGATGGTAGTGATCTGGATTATTGAATCGCTGCCATCCATTTGGTAAACCCCAATGTCATTAGGGAATCAGTTCCAGGATTTAAACTTCACAGTCACCCCTCTCAGTAAAGGCAAGTAATGTTTCCCAGAAAACCAAAAGCATTTATTTGAAGCTATTTACTCTGTACTTGATGAGTGCATTAGGACATTCCTTTCAAACTCCACACCTGAATGTTCTCCATATCTCCAATGGAAATTTTTCCCCATATTCTGAAAGATAAACGCTCAGAAGTGCAAAGTAATTGAAGGAAAGGTGATGTATTTCCAAGTCAGAATGGTGAGTGGCTTGGAGGGGAACTTGCAGGGGCTGGTGCCCTGGACCTTCTGGATGGAAGTGGTCATGGGTTTGGAAGGTGCTGTCTGAAGAGCCTTGATGAACTTCTGCAGTGCATCTTGTAGGTGATAACTGCTATTGAGTGTCAGTGATGATGGGAGTGGATGCTTGTGGACGTAGTGCCTATCAGGTGGGCTGTTTTGTGCTGATCTCTGTACAGGTTATTCCATTTCTCTTTTCTTGATGGCATGCGACAGTTGATGTCAGAGTTACAACATCTTACACATTATTACATTGAAATAACTCCATAGAGGCCAGTCCCTGATCACCAAACCATCCTTTATTACAAATACACAGTCCATGGAGCCCTTCCAGCCAGCTCAGAGCCAGTCCCGAGAGTGAGGAGAATCCCTGAGGCTCCTATTTATTTTTATATATTTTTTTCTTTTTTTTTTCTTTTAGGTGTGAGACACAGTGAGAGACACAAGGCGCACGAATCTTTATTCATTTTCCACCACCATGAAGATAGGAAAACACTCGAGTGGCCAGTGACAAACACTGTCCTTCACATCAAAGGACAGTGCTGTGTGATCAAAACAGTGAAGGGGAGGGTAGGGACTAAATCAAAATAGAGTTGGAGGGGGAAATAATGCACTCTACTCCCTGCGGCGCCCACCTCTCCCTGAACAACTCAAGGGTATTGGTCGACACCGCGTGCTCCTTCTCCAAGGACACCCGGGCCCTAACGTAACCGCGGAAGAGGGGCAGGCAGTCGGCCCTAACGATCCCCGCCACGGCCCGCTGCCTGGACCTGTTAATGGCCAGTTTGGCCAGGCCCAGGAGCAGACCCACGAGGAGGTCTTCAGACCTGCCCTCCCTCCTCTGTACCGGGTGCCCGAAGATCAGGAACGTGGGACTGGAGTGCAACCAAAAGCAGAGGAGGAGGTTTTTAAGAAAATCAAAAAGGGAGTGCAAACGCCCACACCCAATATACACGTGGTCCACAGCGCCACAGAACAAGCAGTTGGGCTGGGAGTCCGTGAACTACCGCAATCTGCGGTTGCAGGGGACCGCTGCGTGCAGCACCCTCCACCCCAGATCCCCGAGAGAAAGGGAGAGCCCTCCACTGGGGATCCCCACTGCCCGGTAGGCTCCTGTTTATATCTGTCAGCCAGGGCTCCCTGATTGGCCCAGGATAACAGCCCCAGTCAAGGAACTCATTCTCAATAAGATCCACTTGGCCAATCTCATTCAAACCACTACATATATACATTACTCATATATATGTTTCCTCATTGTAGTGTAGGCAGTGGAATTTGATAAGCTGGTTATGAAAAATATGGGTTATTGCATGTTATAAATAGAGGAATCAAATATGAAAGGATAGAGATTGTACTAGGACACTACAAATGATTAGTTAGGCTTCAGTTGAAGTATTATGGACAATTCTGGGCAGTACATTTCTTACTTTAGAAAGGTGTTCCCAGGGATAATGTGCGTGGGTTTGCGTGGGTTTCCTCCGGGTACTCCGGCTTCCTCCCACAATCCAAAGATGTGCAGCTGAGGTGAACTGGCCGAGCTAAATTGCCCATAGTGTTCAGGGATGTGTAGGTTAGGTGCATTAGTCAGGGGTGAATGTAAAGCAGTAGGGGAATGGGTCTGGGTGGGTTACTCTTCGGAGGGTCGGTGTGGACTTGTTGGGCTAAATGGCCTGATTCCACACTGTAGGGATTCTAGGATTAAAAGGGGTTCAAAGCTGGACAAGTTAGAACTGTTCCCTTTGGAACAGAAGATGAAGAGATGATCAAAAATAGGTTTGAAGATCATGAGAGATGGAATGTTCCCTTTTGTGAATGGACTAACAGCAAGAGTTTTGTAGATTTTTAGAGTTCTTGGAATAAAGTTGTTGGAGGAAGAGAGGTGGAGTTGGTGAAAGTGAAGAGGAGGAATGATTTCACACAGAGTGTTTTGGGCTCTGGGACACTCGATCTGAAGGTGAGGAGGGAGTTGGACAGTACTTGAGAATGAGGAATGAACAGGATTACAGACAAAAGGCAGGGATGTAAGGCGATTACGCTCAATCACTTTCTGAAAGGATCAGCACAGGTTCAATGGGCTGAGTTGCCCCATCAGCGCTGATGCTGTGATATTTAAATGGAATATTGTGTACAAAGTCATTGAATAGAGAATTATACAATTCATCTGCAACTTTATTGCTTTTGATTTGTGCAGATGGGGTCAGGATCACCTTTCTCTTTAAAACACCAAATGGTGTATCAGTAGCAATTACTTTGCACTTCTGAGCGTTTATCAGAATATGGGGAAAAATTTCAGAATATGGGGAAAAATTTCCATTGGAGATATGGAGAACATTCAGGTTTGGAGTTTGAAAGGAATGTCCTAATGCACTCATCAAGTACAGAGTGAATAGCTTCAAATAAATGCTTTTGGTTTTCTGGGAAACATTACTTGTCTTTATTGAGAGGGGTGACTGTGAAGTTTAAAACCAGGCAGTGTGTTTTAATGGAAAAGCGCAGCAGGTCAGGCAGCATCCAAGGAGCAGGGGAATCGACGTTTCGGGCATGAGCCCTTCTTCAGGAAGATTCTCCAGCTTCTTGGATGCTGCCTGACCTGCTGCGCTTTTCCAGCAACACATTTTCAGCTCTGATCTCCAGCATCTGCAGTCCTCACTTTCTACTAATGTGTTTTAATGAGTTACCAGCGAGAGTTTTGACTGACTTTTGGATTCTATCTGTTGACAATTTTATGCATGTCTTCCCTTATTGCAATAATTAATGTCGATATATCACATTGACAGCGAATACAAATTAAAAGAAATGAACAGCAAATGGGTTGCAAAGCTAAAAGAAACTTAGAAAGTATTGCTGGTATAGAGAAGGTCAATCAGTATTTAAAGGCAGTGACACACAGACTGATGTTTCATGTTTCGACCTGTAAGGATACAAGGTTCAAAGCTGGATGTTGATAGTTAGACTTCACCATCAGGGATCTCAGATCCTAGGACAAGTGAAACAAAGACACACACAAGAATTCCTAGAGGACTGGCATTCTAATCGGATCTCCATCAATAAACACATTGATTTAGCCCCGTCTACCTTCCCTTGGAAAAAAGAACCGGAAATGACATGGCCCACCTTAAGAAACCAAGACCTATAAATAGAGAGGTGGGACACACACCACCAGCGCTTCACTGGAGACTCATAGTGATGGAGATGACGTTACCTAGTCATGGTGACAAAATGTCTGAAAACAAACTTTCCAGCGCAGTGAGCTGACTTACATCCAGATCATCAACCCAAGATACAAATCTTCTCAAAAATCACTAACCCTCTCTTCATATTTATACAAAACCCTGCATCAAAACTGGAAAAGGAAACAAATTGGGCATCAGCAGCAAGAAAGGAACAAAGTGAGTGTGGGTTGGAGGGACGAGTGGTGGAGAGGAAAAGAGATATTAGATTAGATTCCCTACAGTATGGAAACAGGCCCTTTGGCCCAACAAGTCCACACTGACCCTCTGAAGAGTAACCCACCCAGACCACTACCCTACAAATACCCCTGACACAATGGGTAATTTAGCATAGCAAATTCACCTAACCTGTACATCTTTGGACTGTGGGAGGAAACCCATGCAGACTCGGGGAGAATGTGCAAATTCCACACTGACAGTTGCCTGAGGCAGGAAACGAACCCAGGTCCCTAGCACTGTGAGTCAATAGTACTAACCACTGAGCCACTATGCCGTCTCTCTGTCAGATATTCTGCCTAAGATACAGCTATGATAGAGGAAGTAGAGAATGATTAGTGTCACTGTCTAACCTCAACATTGACTTTATTAACATAAGATCTTAACTGCAGCCACAGTTCTTACTACCATCGCAAAACAAAAGCTCAAACGTACTCATTGATATTATTACATAAGAAACATGTGAACTAGGAGCAGGAGTGGGCCATCTGCCCCCCGCCTCAGCCTGCTCTGCCACTTAGTAAGGACATAACTGGCCCACGTCCGCTCACCTTAACCCTTAATCCCTTCACTGTTCAAAAATCTATATACCTTTCCCTTAAAAATATTCAAACAGGCAGCTCAACTGCTTCACTGGGCAGAGAATGCAACAATGTTGGGTGAAGATCTTCCTCCTCAACTCAGTCCTAAATCTGCTCCCTGCTATTTTGAGGCTCTGCCCCAAATTAGGAAGTTTCCTTTTCCTCCTGCCAGTTTTCTCTTTACAAGTCAGTTCACCTCCTTTCCATTTTCCGAAATTGTGCGGGTTTTAATGCTAGTGATGAGAGTTGTGCCTGTCAATGTAAACTTGGGGTAAGACCGGTTGATCAAGACAGGGAGGACTGCAGATGCTGGAGTTCAGATCTGAGAGAACACCTCACCAGACTGAGGGAACACCACACAGACTGAGAGAACAGCTCACCAGGCTGAGGGAACACCATACCAGACTGAGGGAACACCACACCAGGCCGAGAGAACACCACACCAGACTGAGAGAACACCACACCAGACTGAGGGAACACCACACCAGGCCGAGAGAACACCACACCAGATTGAGAGAACACCACACCAGGCCGAGTGAACACCACACCAGGCTGAGGGAACACCACACCAGGCCGAGAGGACATCACACCAGGAAGCTGTAACAATAGTGGGCGGCACGGTGGCACAGTGGTTAGCACTGCTGCCTCACAGCGCCAGAGACCCGGGTTCAATTCCCGACTCACCAAAGATGTGCAGGGTCAGGTGAATTGGCCATGCTAAATTGCCCGTAGTGTTAGGTAAGGGGTAAAATGTAGGAGTATGGGTGGGTTACGCTTCGGCGGGTCGGTGTTGACTTGTTGGGCCGAAGGGCCTGTTTCCACACTGTAAGTAATCTAATCTAATCTAGATGGTGAAGATGCTTGTTCTGACATTGTTTTCAAGGAAAGGAGAAACATGATATAATCAGTAACTGAGTAGGTTAGTGTGAGCAGCTGTCCTCTTTCATCAGTTCAACACACTGTAGACACAATAAACCTCATGTTGAATATTGATCTCTCCCAGGAGAGCATATGTTTTAGATTCCACTTTCTACTTAATGCCCTATAAATGATGTGTCGTGTAAAGTTTGAGTAGATTTTAAATGTCAATCAAGCCAGCATTTTGTCCAATATTTTAGCCTTTGTTTTATGTGATGCGTCCAGGTTAAAGTCTTGGAGCTGCACCACATTCTCCCTGGCAATACCTTATCGTGTGTAAACCATTGCTGAATTAGCAAGGTGCTGCTAGTGTTCTCGCAAAGGGATAAACATACCTAAAATTTGTAAATGTTTCATATGAGAAACTGTTAGCAATTTGCAAGACGCCTTTGATAAAAGGATGAATAGAAAATGTATTACTTTTGCTTTTAAGAAATGAAAATGTAATCATGCAAATACAAAATTCTACAACAAAATTGCTACCATTGGTTTTATAGAATCACACAACAGAGGAGATCATTCAGTCCATCCTGCCAATGCCTGCCCCTTGGTAGAACTGCTCATTCATCCCAATCTTTCTCCCTGATCATCCTTTTTGCATTTTGGTAGAAGGATGAGAGAGAAGATGAGAATTTGTTTCCTCCAGTGGATGGGGGTGGGAGAATTGCAGCAGGGTTTGGATCTCACTGCCTTGGAAGGTTGGTGGAGGCAGAAATCCCTCATTGCACTAGGAAGGAAAAGACTTTGAGGTGCACTTTTGAAGTTGTGTACAGGTGGAAAGTGGAATGAGGCTGGATGGCTCTTTAAGGTTCAGAACAAACACGATGGGCCAAAAGGCCTCCTTCTGCATTATATGTCTCAATGTACTCACGGAAATGAACTCTGCAGTGCGGTCATTGATTCCTGTGGATTGTTCTGTGTCATCAGTGGACTGACATTAATGTCACACCTCACTCCCCCATTTATTTCTCAGCCCTCTACCCCCTCCCCAGTCCTGATGAAGGGTTCATCCCGAAATGTCAACTCCTGCTCCTCAGATGCTGCCCTGACCTGCTGTGCTTTTTCCAGCGTCACACACTCGACTCTGACATCAATGTGTCCATGGATATGAGTGATGGTACATGAGAACCAATCTCGACAGCAGTATCTTCAGAGTGAGCATTTAGAGTTGCCCTTCACTGCATTCCCACTTTAAGAACGATACAGGATTATAAACTGTAACTGCTGCAATTGTCACAATTGATTTCTTTATCGTTGTTTTAAAATACCTTGTAAACTGCCAGTTTTCTGAAGGATCCTGAATGATCTTTTATCTGTTGTTGCTCACACAGCAAGAAATGATGGAAAATTGCTGAGGCGATGTGTTTGCTTTATGGACTCAACACGCCAGTGACATCCTGAAGGCTGAACTTCAGCACAAACCCAGATCCTTAATCTTTGGCATGATTTCCTGTAATGGCATTAAGAGCAATCCATCCTCCCATTTTATACAAAGGAAGAACGTAAAATGATTCCTCCACATCTCGATCAGGCCAACATTTCTGGCATTGCAAAAAAGCTTGCAAAGACTCCTTTCAAATCTATGAGGACTAAGCAGGTACTGAGTTGGATGATCAGCCATGGTGGAGCACCCCTGATAAGTCTGCTCACTCACCACCTTGACTTGGAAATACATCACCATTGCCAAACTCCTGGAACTCCCTGCATAGCAGCGCTGAGGCTATGCCTACATACATGAACGTTGGCAGTTTCTTCAATTCATTCTTGACAAGTGTGAATCTCTGAAAAGATTGGCATTTATTGCTCATTTCTTTAATTAAAATATTCAATCATTGGGGGGAGGGGCATATGAGCAATGCTGGCTGGGCTAGCATTTATTGCTTTTTACTAATCACCCGCATAGCTTTAGGTCTGGAGTCACATGTAGGCCTGACTAGGGTAAGGATGGCAGATTTCTCTTCCTTAATGGCAATGGTCACAATTAGACTAGACCTTTTCTTACTCAGATTTTCTTCTGAAGTTGAATTCAACCTTCTCCCATAGTGAGATTTGAGGCCAAGCCCCCAAACATTTGCCTGGGGTTCTAGATTACTAGACCAGTGGCATTACCACTACACCACTGCCTGCCCTACACTGTGCCTGTAGAAGGTGGTAGTGAGCTGCCTTCTTGAACTGCTGTAGTTTATTTGGTGTAGGTAAACCCATAGTCCTGTTAAGGAGGGAATTCTAGCATTTTAACCCAGCGATAGTGAAGGAATGGTGATATATTTCCAAGTCAGGATGATGAGTGACTTGGAAGGGAGCTTGAAGGTGTCCTGCTCCCGTGTATCTGCTGCTCTTGTCCTTCAAGGTGGTAGAGGTTGTGGGTTTGAAAGGTGCTATCACAGAATCACAGAATTGTTTCAGGGAAGAATTTGATCATTCAGCACATCGTATCTTCACTGACTCTCCAAAAGAGCAGCTCACTTAGTGACACTCTTCTGCTTTCTCCCTGTAACCCTGCACATTCATTCCCTTTCAGATAACAGTCTCTTTCCCTTTTGAATGCTGTGATTGAATCTGCCTCCTTCACTGTGTGTGAGAAAGTTTATCCTCATTGTCACAGTTGGTTCTTTAGCCTGTAACTTTATATTAGATTAGATTCCCTACAGTATGGAAACAGGCCCTTCGGCCCAATAGGTCCACACTGAACCTCCGAACAATAACTCACCCAGACCCATTTCCCTCTGTCTAATGCACCTAACACTATGGGCAATTCACCTAATCTATACATTTTTGGACTGTGGGAGGAAACTGGAGCACCCGGAGGAAACCCACGCAGACACAGGGAGAACGTGCAAACTCCACACGGGCAGTCGTGCAAGGCTGGACTCGAACCTGGATCCCCTGGTGCTGTGAGGCAGCAGTGCTAACCACTGAGCCACCATGCCACCCAAGCATCTGTAACAGCTCTTTCTTGAGTGGGGACAGTTTCTTGAATCACAAAGAGTTGGTTTGCGATTGCAGCAGGTAATTAAGAAGGCAAATGTAATATTGCCCTCCTTTGCTAGGGAGATGGAGTTTAAAAACAGAGAGGTTATGCTATAGCTGTATAAGGTGCTGGTGAGGCCACACCTGGAGTACTGTGTACAGTTTTGGTCTCTTACTTGAGGAAGGATGTACTGACGCTGGATGGGGTGCAGAGGAGGTTCACTAGGATGGTTCTGGATTTGAGAGGATTGGCTTATTAAACTATCGGAACTATTAAACCGACAGTTTTTTTTATCAAATCAAATTGATAGAGCAGAAAGTCTAGTCACAGTAATAAAAAAAACACATGGTGTAGTGGTATTTCTCTAAAATACAAGGGAAAAAAATGACTATAAGTCTGATCCTCAGATTATTGAAGGAGTGTATAGTTCTTCAATAAAACTTAGCCACTACTTCACTTAGTTTCACGCACTTAACATCTCATATAAATTAAATAATTGGTCTCCATGCCAAAATACAATGGTAACAGTTTCTAGAATCCACATTCATCAATCATTGAAATCTTTTGGCATTAACATATATTTATATCTCAACCACAGAAGAGTGGGAGTCTCGGGAGAGTGGTTTGTCGGCTTGTGAGGAGAATTATCCGTTTGGATTCTGCTTAATGAATACATCTTCCAAAGCTGACTATACAGGCTCCCTTTTCAGACTGTCATAGAGTCATAGACTCTTACAGCACGGAAACAGACCTTACCATCCAACCAGTCCATGCCGACTATAATCCCTAACTAAACTAGTCCCACCTGCCTGAGCTTGGCCCATATCCTTCCAATCCTTTCCTATTTATGTACTTATTCAAATGTGTTTTAAATTTTGCAATTGTACCCACATCCATCATTTCCTCTGGCAATTCATTCCACATATAAACCACGCTCTGTGAAAAGAAATTGTCCCTCGTGCCTTTTTAAAATCTTTCTACTCTTATGTTAAAAATACGCCCCCTGTTTTGAAATCCTCCAACCTAGGGAAAAGGCACCTGCTATGCACCTTACCCATGCTCTTCATGAGAGGTTGAGAAAGAGTGAGCCCTTAATAGTAATCTCAGCTGGTGTGGGAATTGAACCCATGCTGTTAGCATCACAAACCAGCCATCCAGCCAACTCAGCTAACCAAACCCCAGTATTGTTTGTGGGAGAATTAGCCAAGCCCCCTTCAAGCTGACCTTGTAGCTAACACCCTCCCCCCCCCCCCCCACTGTCCTGTGCCTTCCCTCTCAAAAGCCCTCAACTCTGAGTCGACCTCACCAGCGCATGATCGACTTGGGCTCTGTGTAATTTGTGGCTCAAGAAATATTGGTGAGGAAAATGCTGAGGAATAAAATTCGATTTGCCTGACAAATCCAGGCTCCAAAATCACTTGCCTGAGTGATTGACCGTATGTATTGGGGGTGGGGATGGTGGAAAGACAGTGATTATCTCTGCAGGAAACTGTGAGGGAAACTTACAATCAAGCAAACTGCACCTTGCTCTGCACATACATTTAATGGGATAATTGACAACCATTACCACCAGGGGAAGAGAAGTGCCAGGCAGACTTACCAGCCTGTTAGCGTTTCACGATGGCAATTGGAGATATCAAACAAAGAGCACGCCTGGTCTGTGTGGAAGCACGTCATCACTGATGCTGACAGTGATGTAAATAAGGAGAATGGATAGCAACATGTCAATTATGGGATGAGTCATTCAGTCACAATATTAGGCTACTTGAAAGAATATACATTTGAAAGAAGCTTTCCATCTTGCACTCAACAGGACTTTCTCAAGAAATACCAATGTGAGGGGGAAACATTATGTTATAATGTCTGAGAGAAGAATGCTGATTACAGGCTTGGTACGTGTGCCAATAATAAATCAAAACAAATCAAATCAAAGACTGACCCACAGGAAAGAGCGATCACTAATGTTTCCCATTTAACTGAGATGTTCTAATGGAGAGCCCATCTGCTATTTCAGTTGGCCATGTAAGAACCCATTGCCCCGATTCAGAGAGGGGAAGTAGCTCCTCTGGTATTCTGAGCAACCTGTATTCCTCAATCAACATCATGAAAACAGATGATCTGCTTATTATCACACTTCTGTTTGCAGGAGCTGGTGGTGTGTAAACTGGCTGCTATGTTTCCTACTATACAACACCAAGGCTGCTTTGTTGGCCGTAAAACACTTCCCTGTGTTCACCTTTTCAGCTCTATGCTTCCATTCATCTTCCTTTTTATGGCTGGAGTACATGTGTAGATGGAAAACAGATGTGTACACTGTCGGGAGAGAAAGCAGGGGTCAGAGGCTCAATGGGATACTGAAAGCTCTGCTACAAACATACCAACAGGAAGGACTTAAATATCGATTCTCATACCTGGGCAGGCACTGGCTCATGACACAGCTCCTTGCTTTTCCCAGCTGTCCCTCCGCTCTCCCCCTTTTTTCTCCCCTTCATCCTCTAGCCCCAAGACTCTGGGCTGCAAGAACCGCCCACGACTGCAATAAGAAAGGCTTCGCTTGCAGGAAATAAGCCAGCACAAAGTTGTTACCAGGAATTGGCAGTGTAGAAAATGGGCAGAAAGCATCCAAAAAGTCAATCAGCGACCTGGAAGAGAAACAAGCAACTCCACTGAGGCTGTACAGGATTTTGGTTAGGCCACTTTTGGAATGTTGCGTGCAAATCTGGTCTCCTTACTATCGGAAGGATGTTGTGAAACCTGAAAGGGTTCAGAAAAGATTTACAAGGATGTTGCCAGGGTTGGAGGGTTTGAGCTATAGGGAGAGGCGGAATAGGCTGGGGCTGTTTCCCCTGGAGTGTCAGAGGCTGAGGGGTGACCTTAAGAGGTTTATAAAATCATGAGGGGCATGGATAGGATAAATAGACAAGGTCTTTTCCCTGGGGTGGGGGAGTCCAGAACTAGAGGGCATAGGTTCAGGGTGAGAGGGGAAGGATTTAAAAGGGACCTAAGGGGCAAATTTTTCACCCAGAGGGTGCTGCGTGAATGGAATGAGCTGCCAGAGGAAATGGTGGAGGCTAGTACGATTGCAACATTTAACAGGCATCAGGATGGGTATATGAATAGGAAGGGTTTGGAGGGATAAGGGCCGGGTGCTGGCAGGTGGGACTAGACTAATTTAGGATATCTGGTCGGCACGGACGAGTTGGGTTAAAGCGTCTGATTCTGTGTTGTACATCTCTATAAGTCGATGACTAAAAAGAAGAGGACATTGCTGTGGGACTGGAGACCCACATAAACTGGACCAGGTAAAGAAGACAGATTTCCTTTTTTAATGGGATTCTAAATTGAAGTTCTGAATGCTTGTTAAGGTGGATACAACAGGGCTTTCAGATCAAAGTTCAAAGAACAATGCAGCCCTTTGGCCCTTCAAACCTGTGCTGACGCATCTTGCCCTTCCATATTAATACTGTCTTCACTTACAGGATCCATATCCCTCTATTCCTTTCCTATTCATGTATCCGACCAGGTGCTTCTTGAATGCTGCTATTGGGTCTGCTTCGACCGCCTCCTCTGGCAGCGTGTTCCAGGCACTCATCGTCCTTTGTGTGAAAAACCTGCCTTGCACATCTCTTTTAAACATCCCCCCCTTGCACCTTGAACCTGTGTCCGCTAGTAACTGACCCTTCCACCCTGCCTTACACTTTCCATTCTATCCATGCCATTCACAATCTTATAAATGTCTATCAGGTCACCCCTCAACTCTGCATTCCAGTGAAAACAAGCCCAGTCGATCCAACCTCTCTTCATAGCTAAACTCTCCCATTCCAGACCACATCCTGGTAACCTTTTCTGTACTCTCTCCAAAGCATCCACACCCTTCTGGTAGTGTGGTGACCAGAACTGTACACAATATTCCAAGTGTGGCTGAAGTAAAGTCCTGTAAAGCTGCAACATAATTGTCTATCCTTATACTCAACGCTCCTTCTAATAAAGGCAAGCATGCCATTGGCCCTTTTTACTCCCTTATCTATTTGCACTGCCACCTTCAGTGATCTGTGGACCTGCACACCCAGAACCAGTGCATATCAATACTCCTAAGGGTTCTGCCGTTCACTGTGTAACTTCCACCTGTACATGACCTTCCAGAATGCATCGTCTCACATTTATCCAGATTCAACTCCATCTGCCACTTTTCTTCCCATGCCTTCAACTGATCTATATCCTGCTGTATTGTCTGTCAATCCTCCTCACTATCCACAACTCCACCAATCGTTGTGCTGTCTGCAAACTCACTAATTAATCCAGGCATGTTATCCTCTAAATCATTTTCCAGCTCTGAGATCCCTCCCCAATCTGACAAATATTCTCCCCTGAAGCAAATAGCTCAGACTAGAATTTGACTCTGATTTGTCGGATCTTGCTATGTGCTGACTATCTGCTGCATTAGCTAGACTTCATCAGATTGTAAGAAATAGGAGTGGAAGTAGGCCATTCGGCCTCTTCAGCCTGCTCTGTCATTCAGTCAGATCCAACTGAGAAAGTGAAGCCAAAACAAAAAGTCTTAAACCACTTGCATCATCAGTTCTGTTTACTTGCGTCTAGACCAACTGGAGAATCCAAAGGGTCAGCAAATTCAAACCCATGGAGCCAGCAGTTTGAAATCTAACGCACGGAAATAAATTGTTGAAACCTCACAGTATCACTCACCCTATGACTTAGGTGAGAAAAGGTTAGGAGGCACCTCGAATAGAGTCAGCATAGATTGCTTGGGCTGATTGGTCTGTTTCTGCACCACGTGGTCTGTACAATCCTATGTAATTGTAAGCCGCCATTTTGAACGCAAGAGTGACTCACTCGGGTCATTTCAGAGGTAGTTAAATGCCAGCCACATTGCTGTGGGTCTGGATTCATATATCGGCCAGAATGCTATGGATGGCAGAGTTAGAGGTCTTTAGTGATCCTGTTGAGTTTTTAATAATAATCCGATCACTGGGTGTCGCTGGCTAGTCCAGCATTTATTGCCCATCCCAATTTGCCGGTAATGAGTCACCCACATTGATGTGGGTCTGGAGTCACATGTAAAGACACAGCAGTTTCCTTCCCTACTGCCCCCTATGAACCAGATGGGTCTTTGCAACAATCGACAACGGTTTCGATGATCATCATTAGACCCTGTGTTTTTGATTTATGGTGCAGTGGCACTCTCCCTAGTCTTGGACTGAGAGACCCAGGTTCAAGTCCCACCTGCTCCAGAGGTGTGTAGTAACATCTCTAAATCAGTTGATTAGAAATTAGCATTTATTGCCCATCCCTAAATGCCCAGAGGGCAGCTAAGACTAACCCACATTGCTGTGGATCTGGAGTCACATGTAGGCCAGACCTGGTGAGGATGGCAGTTTCCTTCCCCAATGGGCATTAGTGAACCAGATGGGTTTTCCTGACAATTGGCAATAGATTCGTGGTCATCATTAGACTCCAGGTTTTTAGTGAATCCATCTGCTGTAGCGGGATATGAACCCAGGATCCCAGAGCATTCTGAGGAAGAGTCACCAGACCCGAAACATTAACTCTGATTTCTTTTCACAGATGCTGCCAGACCTGCTGAGTTTTTCCACCAATTTCTGTTTTAGCCCCAGAGAGGCCTATCTGGATGAATAGTCTAGTGATAATACCATTGAGCCATCACCTCCCCAAAGGAATTAATTAATTGAATTTAACTTCAAAAGCTTTGTTCCACATAAATGTAATAATGCTTCTAATTAATTCAGAGAAGCAAATCACTCTGATCTTTTAACTAGACAAAAGGGGTGATTCAGACCTTGTACAAGTGTTGACTAACAAAGCATTAAAATTGATTGAGCACTTCTGCGAAAGGACAAGGTCAAGTCTCAAGCAATTTGTGAATGCCAGTCACAATCTCAGGACTGTCAATGACTAGCTCTTTAGAAAATGCAGGCACATGGTGAAAAAGTTATTTTTGAACCCTTTTTCTTTCTGAGGGTTATTCAGGCAATACTTGGCAATCGACCTGGGAGATAGAGTTATAAATACACACTCAGGGATATACCTGAGTTTGATCCCGTACTCCGAGACACACAAGAAATTTTCCCACTGACCTAAAAGTGTCACGTGTTTCACCATATTATTTTCCTACACGTCGTGTGATATTTCATGTCTCTATGACATTAGAAGCCACATTTCTAGACGCTACGTTTCTCGGGTGCCCAGTGGCTGTGGGAGATTGCCCTGTTTTTAATGACTTGGCATCATGTGCATGGGGCAGGGCACTCCCAGCTCCTGCCAAGTGAGACCATCTCACCAGCACTCAGTGACGTGCAGAGAAGCAGGAGGAGGCTCTGAGGGGATCTCATAGTCAATGGGGGCTGGCAGTGATGGTGGTGGCGAGGGAGTCCCGTCCTGATGATGCAGAGAGATTGCAGGAGCCACTCCCCTTTCTCCAACCTCTACAAAGAGAAATGCAAAGTGTACATGCTCCAATGTAGCTGTCAAATCCTGATGAGGAGCTGGTGGGATCTGTAGGCCAGGTGAAGGAACAGGAGAAGGCCATCCAGCCCCTCAAACTTACACTGCTGTTCAATAATCTGATTACAACCTCAAATCCCTACCTCCTCCCGATAACCTCTCAACCCCTTGTTTAACAAGAATCTAGGTGTGACTGTCTTCATAACACTTAAGGACTATACTTCCACCGCCACTTTGGAAGATAGTTCATGACCCTCTGAGAGATTTTTCAAAAATTCTAATCTCTCTTTAAGTGAATTTTTAAACAGTGACTTCCTCCAAAAGAGGGAATATCATCTTGACGTTCACCCTGTCAGGACCTCTCAATATACGCTACGTGTGAATCAACTCACCACTTTACTCTTCAATTTCCAATGGATACAAACCTGGGAGAAAAAAAGGGGGTAGGTTAGCTCAGTTGGCTGGCTGGTAAGTTTACAATACCAATAGTAGTGGGTTCAATTCCCGCACTAGCTTAACTTATGGGGTGGCACGGTGGCTCAGTGGTTAGCATTGCTGCCTCACAGCACCAGGGACCCGGATTCGAATCCAGCCTCGGGTATCTGTCTATGTGGAGTTTGCACATTCCCTCCATGTCTGCGTGGGTTTCCTCCGGGTGCTCCAGTTTCCTCCCACACTCCAATGATGTGCAGATCAGGTGTATTGGTTGTGCTAAATTGCCTGTAGGGTTAGGTGCATTAGTCAGAGGGGAATGGGTCTGAGACGGTTACTCTTCGAAGGGTCAGTGTGGACTTGTTGGGCTGAAAGGCCTATTTCCACATTAATAGGGAATTTAATCTAATCTAATCTTCCCTGTTCGCAGGTAGACAGGGTAGTGGAGAAAGCATTGGGCATGCTTACCTTTATTGGTCAGTGCACTGAGTTTGGAGTTGGGAGGTACATGTTGCAGCTGCAGAGGACTTTGGTTAGGCCACTTTGGAATACTGCTTTAAATTCACATCTCCTGTCATAGGAAGGATGTTGTTAAACTTGAAAGGGTGCAGAAAAGATTTACAAGGATTGGAGGGTTTGAGCTACAGGGAGACGCTGAATAGACTGGGGCTGTTTTCCCCAGAGTGTTGGAGGCTGAGGGGTGATCTTACAGAGGTTTATAAAATCATGAGGGGCATGCATAGGGTAAATAGACAAAGTCTTTTCCCCAGGGTAGAACAGTCCAGAACTAGAGGGCATAGGTTTAAGGTGAGAGGGAAAAGATTTAAAAGAGACCTAAGGGGCAACTTTTTCACACAGAGGGTCGTGCGTGTATGGAATGAGGAAGTGGTGGTGGCTGGTACAATTACAACATTTAAAAGGTATCTGGATGGGTGTATGAAGTCGAAGGGTTTGGAGGGATATGGGCCATGGGCTGGCAAGTGGAACTAGATTTGTTTAGGCTATCTGGTCAGTGTGGACGAGTTGGACCAAGGGGCGTGTTTCCCCGTGCTGTACATCTCTATGACTCTATGTATAGCCTGTTCTCAGAAGATCTGCCCATTTTGGGAATTGGTCCTGTAATGCCTTCTTAAATTCTGAATACTGCTATTAGAGGGCTGCAGGAAAATGATTTATGTTGATCGGGTTTATTACAACAACTGAAAAGCTGAACTCAGAATTTCTAATCATTTGGGAACATTTAAGGTGTCCCAAGAAAATCTAGAGCAGGCAAATCATTTTGGGATCCTAAGTTGTAACAGAAGTAGCAACAAGGTGTATTTCAGACTGCTCTGAAACAGTCATATTGGACTCGAAATTTTAACTCTGTTTCTCTCTCCACCGATGCTGCTGGACCTGCTGAGTTTCTCTAGCAATTTTCTCTGTTTTTCTTTCAAATTTCAGACTTGTTGTATGAGTCACAGCAATTTCCAAATACACAACTTGATCTATCTGTTATGAGACATTCATAAGAAGAAACCTAAAAATAGGAAGAGTCATAAAAAATGGAAATTAAATCAGAAAGCCAAAGGTGTTTGTCTATAATTATTCCCTGTGCACTAAAATAAGCATTGGACTGAATCAAGTTGTGACAAAATCTATTCATGTCTCATTAGAAATCTTTGGTTTCCGTGTATATTTCTTATTTGCAGAATTTAACTTCATGCTGTCATGGTTTTATGTGTCAGCTTGCTCCATTATAATTTCCTATTGTAAACTACAAGGAAGGGATTTGATTAAACAGAAATTAGATAAATTTGAAATAAAAGAAACTTGCACAGAAATGTGTGTTTCCAAGACAGGCACCTGGATGGCCTTACTGTCTATGAATTAAATGGATATGTCAGCCATTGGTATATTAGTTAATGAAGTTAGAAGCATCAAAAATAGAACTGGAGTAGGCCATTCAGCCCTTCGAGCCTGCTCTGCCCTTCATTATGATCATGGCTGATCATCCACCTTAGTTTCTTGTTCTGAGGAAGGGTCACTGGACTTAAAATGTTAACTGTCTTTTTTTCTCTTCAGATACTGCCAGATCTGCTGAGTTTTTCTGTTTTTACTTGTTTCAGTCCCCTGTTCCTGTTTTCTCCCCATACCTTTTGACCACTTTAGCCATCTCCATCTTGTAAACGTTTAATGTTTTGGCCTCAACAGCTTTCTGTGGTAGAGAATTCCCCAGGCGCATCACTCTCTGGGTGAAAACATTTCTCCTCATCTCAGTCCTAAATGTCCTGCCTCATATCTTTATCCACTGACCCCTGGTTCTGTACTCCCAGTCATTGGGAACATCCATCCTGTGCTAACGCTCTTTAGCCCTGTTGGAATTTGCTAGGTTCTTTTAAATGAGATTCCCTGTTTCTTCTTACCTTCAGCGACTATGATCCTAACTGATCCAGTCTGTCTTCATATGTCAGTCCGGCCATCCCAGGAATCGGTCTGGTAAATCTTCATCGCACTCCCTCCATCACCAGAGCATCTTTCCTCAGATAAGGAGGCCACACAATACTCCAGGTGCTGTCTCACCAAGGCCCTGTACAATTGCAGCAAGACCTCCCTGCTCCTGCACTCGAATCGTCTCTCAATGAAAGCCAAAAAACCCCTTACCTCCTTCACTGCCTGCTGCCCTGGCATGCTTACCTTCAGCGACTGGGGTATAAGGATCCCCAGGCCTCATTGCACCTCCAACCTTTCCCAATCTATCACCATTCAGATAATAATCTGCTTTCCTGTTATTGCTACCAAAGTAGATAGCCTCACATTTATCCACATTATACTGCATCTGCCATGCATTTGCCCACTTGTCCTTATCACACTGAAGTATCCTCCTCGCAGCTCACTCTCCTTTGTAGCGTCTGTAAACTTGGAGACACAACATTAAATTCCATGATCTAAATCATTAACATAGATTGTCAATACCCGGGGGTCCAAGCACTGATCCCTGCGGCACCCCACTAATCACTGGCTGGCACTCAGAAAATGATCTGTTCATGCCTGTGTTTTGTTTCCTACCTTCCATCCAGTTTTCTATCCATGTCAGTACACTATCCCCAATCCCATGTGGTTTAACTTGACATCTTAATCCCTTATTTGGATCAGTCGCAGGGGGAACATTTTGCTAGGCTTCTTTCTGCTTGTCTTCCTGCTCACTGCACCAACACAAACAACATTTTGCTCCTTGTGCTGATTGGATCTGGATTCATTCTCACCGTTCTTCCTTTGACACTTGCTGCAGATATTTTCTCTCATCCAAAAGCGCCGGCTTCTTCTCGACTCGTGCTGCTCTTCCCGCTCAGTGAACGGGCGATGCTATCCCTCTTGGGCACCATCACAGATGGCAGCCCCCCCGTACCTACTCCCCACCCCTCCTGCAGGGTGGGTCTGCAACACAACTGCAGACAAACTGGCGCCGGTTAGGTTGGTGATGAGATGGTGCCAAAGAATGGACGACTTTTGTTCCAGTGGCAATGAGGACTTGTGCCTGGCCACCAAACCCATGATGGAGCACTTAAAAAGAAGCACTGTAAAGCTGGATACTTCCTTTATTTCTTCATTTTTCTGCCTTAATCTTCCATGTTTCAGTTTGTTTTTCTGTGTTTTAAGATGGCGCCAGAGAGTGGCGACACTATACAACACTTTTCACTGTATTTTGTAACGAGATGTACGTGACAATAAATCAAATCATCATTGGACACTGGGATTTTTGACTTTACAATGAGGCCTTGATTGTATCTGTGTTCATTATAGCTTGCAGGTGTTGCACATAAGGGCATTGGAGGGTCCTGTGGTCTCCAGATAGCCCATACTGTCTCTCCGAACTGCACACCCACCATGCATGTGTCTTTGTCTATGGATATTTGTCCTTTCACACAGGAGGCGATAATGTGTTGCTGGAAAAGCGCAGCAGGTCAGGCAGCATCCAAGGAGCAGGAGAATCGACGAAACGTCGATTCTCCTGCTCCTTGGATGCTGCCTGACCTGCTGCGCTTTTCCAGCAACACATTATCGGCTCTGATCTACAGCATCTGCAGTCCTCACTTTCTCCTCCTTTCACACAGGAGTCAGGTTTGCTGTGTATTTTGTAAGCCACAGGTACAGCTTGCTGAGCTGTGCTGACAGAGTGTGCCCTGTAGGGGGCAGGCTGCTGTCTTTCAGATGAGGACCCCCATCCTCTGTCTGCCTTCTCGGGGTTTTGTGGGGTGGGGGGTTGGAATACAAAGGATTTTGTGGCCCTATTCGAAAGAACAGTGAGTAGCTACATTAGTGCACCGCCCAGTATCCCTTGAGCAACATACATAAAGCAGATTATTAGGTCATTGTCCCATTGCTACCTGTGGGATCTTGCTGTGCACAAATTGCTGCTGCATTTCCTACAGCACGATATTGAGTACATTTCACAAAGTAACATGATTGCCTATTTTGCTGATCATGATAAGTGAGAGATGCAGGTTCAATTCTTACCTGCCCCCAGAGGTCTATAATAACATCTCTGAACTGGTTGATTCAGAAACTATCTCCAAATGTAAGTCTTTCTTTCAGATGCTAACTAGGAATTTTAAGTCTAAAGCGTATTATTTTCTCTCTATACTGAACAATGTACTTTCCGTTGAGAGTGGGGGATGTGTTACTGCTGAACCGATGAGCACTCAGTGAAGATTGTGGTGAGTAATCATTTGTAATCTCAAAAGAAATACCTATCAGCACTTTTGAGATGGAAAGAGCTATCAACACAGCAGAAATGTGTTGGTTTATGGCAGGGGCTTGTGGAATGCTTTCAGAGTGAGTACTAGTACCTCAGCCTGGAACTGCATTAATTTAAACTGCATGTGAAATGAATGGACATGACTGCTCAACCATCTCAACCAGTATTTCAATGTGTCCTCCTATTTATTGTGCTGTTCATTTGATTCATTATATTTTCTTACAAATGCTTGCAAAAATCATTTACACAGACCTGCGTTACATTTTAGTTCTCACCTCCATTATAGTTTTGGTTTAATTAAACTCCAAGATCTTCAGGGAGGGAAATATCAGTTCATAATGGGGCGGTGGGTCGGTAAGGGAGGAGTCAGCTTTTAATGATTTAAATTCTATCAGTGCAGCCTGAACCTTCACCAGGTTGTGTATGACTTTCTGAATGTCAAACAGTTTTAGAGAGTTTCAACTTGTAGAATTCACAATGCAAAGCAAAGATTCCTTGAATAGATTCCTTATATTTATTAATCAGCGGGGGATTGCAAGTCAGCACCTGATAGTACTGTCAAAGAGAGGTGTGCATGTGTCTACTTTTATCACACAGGAATCGCAAGCCAGGCCAAATCAGATTTGCTCACACTGTAATCACTGCACAGTAAATTTAAAACATTCAATGATCCTCAAATTTGCCCAATTGTTCCTAAACAGACTTCAAAATTACAAATATCAGACACCAAGGTTATAGTTTTAAAAGAAACTAACAATTTATTATGAATGTTCAGAGAAAAGAATCCCAGTTTATAAGAAATAAATAAATATTCTTCAGAGCCTGATGGGAGCTTCATGCACTGCGTTGACTTTGTGGTATTAAGCACTGGGCTAGTAACCTAGGTAATGCCTCGGGAACCTGGGTTCAAATTCTGCTGTGGTAGGTGTTGAAGCTTTTTTTTAACAGAATCTGGAATTAAGAGTCTAATGATGACTGTGAAACCATTATGAATTGTCAGTTAACACCCATCTTGTTCACTTATATCCTTAACCTGGTCTGGCCGACATGTGACTCCAGACCCACAGCAATATGGTTGACTCTTAGCTGCTGTCTAGGCAATTAAAAAGGGGAATAAATGTTGGTCTAGCCAGTGATATGTACATCATGTGAATTAAAGAAAAACAAATTAATAATATTGTAACTTTAACAGATCAATGCAAAATAACAAGGGTAGTCTATTAGGGTTTATGATTTAAATGCAATCTTCTTTGATTGTAACTGCCATTCACACATATAGGCAGTCAGACACCATTAGGGTAAAATCAAAGAAAATAAAGAGTCATATTTTTCAGATCAATAACCATTTCCATGTTGAGTACCAGGTCTTAATAGGATCCTTGAATAATGCATTGTATGACAGGCAAATAGGATTATAACTTACTTAAATTCCGAAGTCGCTGGTCAATGCAAACGTTTTCCCAGCAGGCTCTGTGCATTTTATTCACATATTTCTCAGGATTTTTTTCACAAGACATTCAACAATTCTTTAACTGAATATAGACTGGTGATTGAGTAACACTTAAAGCACAGCTTCCCAGTCCAGCAGCTTCCTAGCATACAGCCTTTTGTCCCAAAATAGCAGACAAAATCAGTTAACTTTATGGTTCTCCGTCTTTTTCAACATTATCTGTGGTTGGCTGACCAGCACTGACCTCCACGTGGTTGACCAATGCAACATCCAGCCACCTGCCAGCCCTTGACCAGAACACACCCTGGTGCTGAAATATTTGCTGTGCTCTTAGAACAACCATTAACCTGAAATCATCTTTCTGGGCCAGATCCCCATCAACAAACACCGGTTCGCTTGGTCATTCCTGCTTTCCAAAACAAGCCACTGCTCAAAGTTGGAAGTTTGATTCTCAGCCTCAGCTCACAGTTCCAAACTAAATATAAGAAAGCAGCAATGGTCTCATGATCAGAGTGGTGTTGGAAAAGCACAGCAGGTCAGGAGCAGGAAAATCGATGTTTCTGGCAGGAGCCCTTCATCAGGAAGTGAGCAGTCCTCACTTTTGCCTGGCGATGGTCTCATGGCTATCCCTTGATTTATATTCGGCGTTCCATCTGGTTCTAGTGTGCATTATTTTGATTTTAACACAAGCTCATAGAAGAGTTCTTGGTCTCTGTTAACTTTTGTTTATTGTTCCCCAGTGTAGGATGGTAAGACCACAAAGCAGCAAGTTTCAAGCTGGACATGTTTTAATTTCTTAGTCAATCTCAAATATGTGACTACTGAGGTCACAGTGACTTTGTAGCTGACCTTAGAGCTTATGTACGTATTCATTAAACCCTATCTCAAAAGCTCGAGTAACTGTAAACAATAACATTGTACATATGAATATTGGCACTTAGCCAATTATTCAGTTACACAACCTTAATCTTAACAAGTTGTGGAAGTAGTGACTGTCTTTTACAACAGCCTTTAAACTAGGACCTCACCAGAAGTTCAATGCAACATTCCCAATAGCTCATGTCGAATGTTTTTTTTAAATCTCAGCTTTGAGTTCAGTTTCTGATGAAGCTGTTTCTCCTGATTCTCTCACCAGCCTCATCAGCTTTGGGCGCACCTTGCGCTGCTACCAGTTAAAGTCTTCGCAATCCTCTCCTGCCTGAAGTTTCCCTGACGGGTGAGTTGGGGCCTGGGAGGAATTGGGGCCCAGAGAGGGGGAGAGTTGGGGTAGGGATTGTGAAGGGTGGTGTGGTTTGGCAGCCATGTTGAGGATGAAGTAGGGACTGGTGGGGGGGCAGTTAGGTTGGGTCAAGGGGATATGTCAGTTAAGGCTGAGGATGGTGGTGGGAGGTGTAATTGCCTTTTGCTATGAGTAAGTGTGCACAGTCTCGGTCTATATTATATAGGCACTTGCTGTATGTACAGAGGATGCTAAGAGAGAACATCTTACTTGGAGCATTACAGCCCCAGGTTCCTGTCCCATGTGCTCTGGTGACACTTTCTCCCTTTTCTCTTGCTCAGTGACAATTCCCTTTACTCTACAGAAGTCCACAGTACAGTGCTAATATTACCTTCCTTGACAGGTCCGTTATGAACAATGGCATCAATTCAGCTGGAGAATGCATGCATTGTGTGATGGGTACAATATATCCCTCTCATGGTAAGAAGGGCAACTAATTGGGCATGAAAGAGAGGGATTTGACCACGTTGGCAGCAATTAAACAGGATACCAGTGCAATATCAACAGCCTGGGCTATTTAAGAGGCTGTGAAGACTCAAATGTCAGACTTGAAGAAATAATCTCATTGCAGCTGACAAGGACCAACAAGTAGCTCATGCCCCTGTTCCTGAGTGAAAGTGTTAATTTATTTAAACTGTTTTTCTGGATTCAAGTGTCAAATTGTCTTATACTAGTTGAAATGTTCATCCAAGGAGGCTGCAGTACACCACAATGTTTACCTCAAAAATGTTTAGCAAATATCCATACATTAACATCATTCTGCTAACATCTATATGCTACCATCCATATGCTAACATCCATTTGCTATCATCCACAGACTAGCATCAATGTACTTGCACTTGATTAGATAAAGAAGACATGATAAAGTCACTAGGATGAGTTTTGACTTTGGACAATAGCATATTATTAGCTTGACCACACATTAAACATCAATCTCAACTGACTTCAAATTAAACAAAATTCAGAAAAGGTGACAGTACAGATATTGTGTATTGTAGGCAATCACAGTTAAAATGATCCGACTGATCTTTATATACAGATAGATCTGACTGCTTGAATACATGTGTGCTGCTTTTCCATTTTCATTGCATTAAGGTCCAGTCAGCAACATTCCTTCTGCACAGTGTAGCGGATAGTGCTAAAACTTTAATCGCCTTCCTATAGCTTTCAACCTTCTGAATTATGGATGAATACATCTCCAAAGTGCTGAGGGCTTGATGCAAAAGCAGTGTTGCTGACTCACTCTGTGGTTCCCCACTCATCTTCCATCTCAGATTCTGTTTGCTCTCTCTTCTGCACTACCATCACTTGCATGTCATTTGCAAATGAAGTGAATCCCAAAGAAATTTGCATGTTTTCATTAATGCTGCTTGACAACCATTAGAAAAGTGCATGTGTTGATGTGTGCTATACACTCTCTCTCTGTTTTAGGAATGTAGACAATTAATAATGGTAATAAACTTGTTGCAAGTTAATGCATAATTAATCTAAGTGTTAGCTATAGCTTTCTGAGTGTTCAGTCCAAGTATACTGGCAGAATTAATTTCTTAGCCTCAGTTAGCTCTGGGAATAAATTTTTAACAAAGCAAGACCTTGATTGATATGCTTTTCTATTTTATGAAAGAAATTGATACCTGAGTGGAAAATTGTCTCAACAGTGATGCAGCAGTCAATCTCAACCAATGTGGAATTAGTCAAGGCAGATTTCTCATTCTGCTTTCTCACTACAATCCCAGGAAATCATGTTGAGCAAGATGGACTGGAATATTTGATATGGATGTTGCTGAAGAGAGAGATTACCAGGCAGAAGGCTTGGACTATTCCCTTTAGTTGCATGAAATGGGCTTCTGCATTTGAATGCAAATCACTTGTACCAAGCAGTAATGAGCCACATAATGTTCTTGACTGATCATCTTGAACTCATTGTTCATGAAGGTATTGGCACACTCCAGATTGTTCAGCACATTTGGAGTTCAACTAACAACAGATGTTTTATTTTGAGCTTTGCAAACACAGACTGGTTGGGCACAATCTGTATTCTATTTGTTATGAACATTTGGTATGAACACATTGTTCAGGAATGTTCAAGTCATTCAACACAGAATGTCAAATAAAGGTAGCAGCTTTCAATGAGGACTTAACATATCCAGGAAATGAATAGGATTTATGGCTTTGTTCTTCTGTACTCTCCACAGTTGAATTATTCATTAGCTAAATGAGAAACATGAAGATATAGTTCACCAATGTTTTGTGCATGGCTGATTTTTCCCCCTCATTTGGTAACAAAATTACATGCACATTTAAGAAGTGCTTCAGTAAAGCCTTTGATAAGGTTCTACACGGTAGGCTGTTGGAGAAAATGCAGAGGCATTGGCTTGAGGGTGATTTAGCAGTTTGGATTAGAAACTGGCTTTCTGTAAGAAGGCAGCGAGTGGTGGTTGATGGAAAATATTCAGCCTGGAGTCCGGTTACTAGTAGTGTGCCACAAGGATCTGTTTTGGGACCACTGCTGTTTGTCATTTTTATAAATGACTTCAATGCAGGCATAGGTGGATGGGTTAGTAAGTTTGCAGACGACACTAAAGTTGATGGAGTGGTGGACAGTCTGGAAGAATGTTGCAGGTTGCAGGGGGACTTGGATAAACTGCAGAATTGGGCTGAGAGGTGGCAAATGGAGTTCAATGCAGATAAATGTGAGGTGATTCACTTTGGGAAGAATAACAGGAAGGCAGATGGAAAGATCTGTGTGGATGTGCAGAGGGATCTTGGAGTCCATGTACATAGATCTCTTAAAGTTGCCACCCAAGTCGATAGGGCTGTTAAGAAGGCATACAGTGTGTTAGGTTTCATTGGTAGAAGGATTGAGTTCCGGAGCCGTAATGTCATGCTGCAACAATACAAAACGCCAATGCGGCTGCACTTGGAATATTGTGTACAGTTCTGGTTGCCCCATTACAGGAAGGAAATGGAAGCATTGGAAAAGGTGCAGATGAGATTTACCAAGATATTGCCTGGTCTGGAGGGAAGGTCTTATGAGGAAAGGCTGAGAGACTTGGGTCTGTTCTCATTGGAGAGAAGAAGGCTAAGGGGGGATTTGATAGAGACATACAAGATGATCAGAGGATTAGATAGGACAGACAGTGAAAGTCTTTTTCCTAGGATGATGAAATCAGCTTGTATGAGGGGGCATAGCTATAAATTGAGGGGTGATAGATTTAAGACAGATGTCAGAGGCAGTGGTAAGGGCGTGGAATGCCCTGCCTGCCTGTGTAGTCAACTCAGCCACATTAGGGAACTTTAAACAGTCCTTGGATAAGCACATGGATGCTGATGGGATAGTGTAGGGGGTGGGCTTAGATTAGTTCACAGATCGGCGCAACATCGAGGGCCGAAGGGCCTGTTCTGTGCTGTGTTATTCTATGTTCTAATTTAACAAGTGCAATGTATAAATCATGAGCAAATACAGTTAACCTTTATATTTTTCAGGACACAATGCTGTGATCATACTTTCTATAAACAATTGGGTTGATAATATTCCCATAAATTCAGAAGAGTAGCCAAAACACATTGATGTATTTGTCACTTGTTACGAATATTTTTCTCTAGTTCTTGGCATGCTATTTTGGAAACAACCCATTTATGGATTATTCAAAAATTAATGCAGAGAGACAGTGGTGAATGCAGAGTATGCCAAGGTAAGCCTTGAGCTGGAACGGAGATCTCCTGTCTCCCTGATGCTTTGACTCTCCACTGTTACGTTTTCTTTTTTCTTTTTAGGTGAGTTACTTTGAGGCATCCTAGGGTCCCTGACCCCTACTCCGCAGTGACCTTTACCCTTTCGTGGCCCTAGCAAGGAGGAGAAAGTGAGGGCTGCAGATGCTGGAGGTCAGGGTCGAGAGTGTGGTGCTGGAAAAGCGCAGCAGGTCAGGCAGCATCCGAGGAGCAGGAGAATCGATGTTTCAGGCATAAGCCCTTCATCAGGACCCTTCATCATTCCTGATGAAGGGCTTATGCCCGAAACGTCGGTTCTGCTGTTCCTTGGATGTTGCCTGACCTGCTGTGCTTTTCCAGCACCACACTCTCGACTCATCACTAACAAGGCCAACAATTGTTGCCCATCCCTAATGATCCTTGAATTGAGTAGCTCGCTTGCTATTCCAGAAAGCAGTTAAGAGTCAATCAAGTTACTGTGAAGGTGGACCCGTGTGTAGACCAGACTGGGCATCCGCTATTAGGAAGGATGTGAATGCACTGGAAGGGGTGCAGAGGAAATGCATCACAATGTTGCCTGGGATGAGCCATGTCAGCTCTTGTGAGAAGTTTGTGTTGTTTTCTTTGGAGCAGAGAAAGTTGAGGTGATGGTGGTGGGGGAATCCTGGATAAGATTATGAGGGTTGAAAAATGTGCTGGAAAAACACAGCAGGCCAGGCAGCATCTGAGGAGCAGGAAAATCGACATTTCGGGCATAAGCCCTTCTTCAGGAATGAGGCTGGTGTGCCAAGCGGGCTGAGATAAAAGGTAGGGAGGAGGGACTTGGGGGAGGGGCGCTGGGAATACGTTGGTGGAAGGAGGTGAGGGTGAGGGTGATAGGGCGGAGAGGGGGTGGGGGCGGAAAGGTTGGGAAGAAGATTGCAGGTCAAGAGGGTGGTGCTGAATCCAGGGGTTGGGACTGCGATAAGGTGGGGGGAGGGAAAATGAGGAAGCTGGAGAAATCTGCATTCATCCCTTGTGGTTGGAGGGTTCCTAGGCTAAAGATGAGGTGCTCTTCCTCCAGGTGTCGTGTGGCCAGGGTCTGGCGATGGAGGAGGCCAAGGACTTGCATGTCATTGGCGGAGTGGGCGGGGGAACTAAAGTGTTATGAGGGGCATGGGCAAAGTGAATCAAAAGCAGCTATCCCCCTGGGTTGATGGGTTCAGTCACATGGAGACATAACTTTAAGGTGAAAGGCAGGAGGGTTAGAGGGGATTGGAGGAAAACCTTTTTGGCCCATTGAGTGGTGGGAGTGCTCTGTCTGGGAAGGTAGTTGAGGTGGATGATCTCCCATCTTTAAAAAGTGCACGGGTGAGCAGTTAAGTGTCATAACATTCAAGGCTTTGGGCCTGGAAGGTGGACAGTACAGACTTTATGGGCTGAAGAGCCTTTTCTGTACTCAATGATTCTGGGTAAGGACGCCAGGTTTCCTTCCCGAAAAGACATAGTGAACCAGGAGGATTTTCACAACAAGTGATGATAGATTTGTGGCAGTCATCACTGGGACAAACTTATATACTCCACAGTTATTAATGATGTGAATGTAAATAGATCCAGGTGAAAGGATGGGATTTGAACCCGGGCCATCAGAGCATTAGTATCAGCTGCTGGATTGCTAGATCAGTGACACTACACAACCCTCCCGAAAGTCCTTCAGAGCTGCTGGCTGTCGGAGTTGCCCATCTTCGCTCTTCGATAGGTAACTGGCCAGCGTAACAGGAGGCTGCCTGAGGTAAAATGGTGAGCTAATCCCACAAGCTCTGAACTCTCCTTCCACCCCAGCATCTAGCTGCCAAGGGCCACAGGGTCAACTCCATGCCACATGATTCCAGATTTGGCGGTCAGTGTGGCCACAACATCCAGAAGGTGATCAGAAATGAGCAACAACACACTTGGGTTTTCACTTAGCTTTCATGTTCATGGTACTGGGCCAGGACACAGATTGTTGTGCGTCTCACCCTGACTGGATTAAATTGAATCCAATTATCTTGGGTGAGCAAACGTCAAATGAAAGCACTGGATTGGTGAATACCCTTCAGGGAATCCACTCCACCTACATGACTCGATCTCCCGTTATATGAATGACACTGGCTTCCCTTTGGATCACACTCACTTCGCCATCTGTGGGATCTTGCTTTGTGTTCATTGGCTTCTGGGCTTTCTGAATTTTTAGATTGAGATTTAGATTTTGTTACGCATACTGAAGTACGGGGTACAAGAGTAATGTGAAAGGTATACAACATTGGCACACACATGGCCCCAATCCTAGGCACATATCCTTAGTTACGGAAATAGAGACATAAACAAATAAGTTAAAAAGTTTAGCACTACAGCCGTCTTAGCATAAAGACAGAAAAATAAAGTTACAATGTCAAACATTACAGTCCCTCTGGAGCCATGGACCTGCAGATGCTTCATACTGGCCTTCCCCCCCAGGGGGGTCACTGCTCCCCACACCCCCTCCCCCCCAACACTGGGTTCAATCACTCTCCCCCAAGTTGGGCTCACTCTACTCCACATTGGGGTTACTCTACCCCATGTTGGGCTAACTCTACCCCACGCTGGGCTCAGTCTCCCCCACGTTGGGGTCACTCTCCTTCACGCTGGGCTCACTCTACCCCACACTGGGCTCACCTTACCCCACGTTGGGCTCACTCTACCCAGGTTGGGCTCACTCTCCCCCACATTGGGCTCACTCTACCCCACGCTGGGCTCACTCTCCTCCACACTGGGCTCACTCTATCCCACGCTGGGCTCACTCTACCCCACGCTGGGCTCACTCTCCTCCACACTGGGCTCACTCTATCGCACGTTGGGCTCACTCTCCCCCATGTTGGGCTCACTCTACCCCACATTGGGCTCACTCTCCCCCACGTTGGGCTCACTCTCCTCCACGTTGGGCTCACTCTACCCCACATTGGGCTAACTCTACCCCACGTTGGGCTAAGATCCGCCTGGGTATAGCAGGGTTTGCTGTTGACCGTTACTGCTGCTATCCTTCACCATCATTGGGTTCAGGTTGGGTCCCAGCTGGTGCCATGCTCCATCCCTGCTCCAGATCTGCATAGGGTTCACTCCCGGTCTGCATAGGGCTCGCTCCAAGTCCATATCGGGCTCACTCCAGGTTCATGTTGTGCTCCTGGTCCACATAAGAGCTCACTCCAGATCTGCATAGGGTTCACTCCAGATCTGTATAGGGTCACTCCAAATCTGCATAGGGTTCACTCCAGGTCTGCATAGGGTTCACTCCAGGTCTGCATAGAGCTCATTCCAGATCTGCATAGGGCTCACTCCAGATCTGCATAGGGCTCATTCTAGGTCCACGACTTCCACCCCAATACCATCCAAACTCCAGGTAAGGAAAATGGAAACAAACAAGAAAAGAGAAAGGAAAAACAAGACAAGAAAAACAGGTTGAGCGGAGAAGCTCTGGCTCAGGCACCCTACTCCACTGCAGCCATCTTGGTCCCACAATTCCAAGGGAGGCTGCACTTCAGAAGGCCAATGCTGCTGTATCAATACGAGCCTTTGTAGCTTCCTTCTTTTGGGATTACCTGGGATCAGCTGTAGATCTGACATTGCCAATGTTCTCCCAGCTTCCGATACATCAAAGCAAAGACAGTTGTGGATTCTAGAGGGAGGTTTGGACAGTGAGGCAGTCAGTGTGGGAAATGAGTGGCTTGTAACCTATAAATTGCTGTTGTCAGATATCTGACTTATACAGTCTATAACATTGGCAACACCTTTCAAACCTTGCAATGACGCTTTCTGAATTAATGACTAACATCAATTTTATGTCTAGTTTTAGCATGATCAGCTATTGATATAAGACTGGCTCTGAGCGTCACAGGATGGATATCAACATAGATCTCCATTATTAATGGTAACATAAGTTATCACAAGATGACTTGATACTGATTGCTTACTATAAATCAAGTTCTGATGATGATTGCTTTTCCATTTGAAGGTAAAATCTTTAATTGCTAAGTTTTTGAAACAGCTGTACAGTGTTTGCCAAATTAAATGTAAAATAGAGCAATGATTGACACGATGCATTGTAGCATGAGGACGTCTGAGATATTACACAGTATGGTGCCATTGTAAACAACATTGACCTTCTTGTGAAAGACTCCCCCCAGAGAACTGTAGATGCTGGAAATCAGAAACAAAACAGAAATTGCTGGAGAATCTCATCAGGTCTGGCAGCATGTGTGCAGAGAAAGCAGAGTTAACATTTCAGGTCTAGAGAGCCTCCTTCAGAACTGTTAGATCTAAAATGTTTACTGTCTCTCCACAGACACTGCCAGACCTGCTGAGTTTCCTGCAGTTTTGGTGACATGCCCTGATTTGCAAAATGGGGTTCAGGAACTCAACGTCCAGCTGAATTCTGGGTCTGAACCATCTGCCTCAGTCACGATGCTGCATTTGAATGAGAATGGCCCATTGAACCATGAGGGGAGAAGAGAGAGCGACCTGCTTGGCATCAGCAGGAAAAGCGGGTGGTGCCCATGTTGGGACAGCCACTTGCTCTGCTGACTAGATCTGGCAGTTCACCAGAAAACCAGGAGCTCAAATGGAGGGGCAAGCAGCAATAAACAAAAAAGGGTTCACAACCCTAACCCTAACCCTAACCCTAACCCTAACTCTAACCTAGCCTTAACCCTAAACCTATGCCTAAATCTAATCCTAACATGAACAATAACCTTAAACCTAATCCGAACACTAACCCTAACCTAACCCTAAACCTAACCCAAGCCCTAATCCTAACCCTAACTCTAATTCTAACCCAAACCCTAACTCTAACCCTAACCCTAAACCTAACCCTAACCCTGACCCAAACTCAATCCTTAGCCCTTACCCTAACCTGAACACTAATCCAATCCTAATTTAGCAAACTGCAAAATTCACAACTGATCTTGAAGGAACCTATTTGGGAGAAGTCACAGCACCGAAACAGATAAGTAAATAGTTTTAAATGTAGCCTTGAGTAGAGTGGATTCTTTCTTGATTATATGTTTTTATTGGCATCTACCTCTTGTTTAAATTTTAAAAATATAAGCCATAAGTATTAAGTTAGCCTGGACAGTCTTTGTAGAACAATAAGATGGTGCTATTTTCTGGGTCTGTGGATTGAAAGGAGCAAAATGGCCTTCAGTAGACTGATATGCTCTTCTTGTTGGATGTGGGAGTTTTGGGAGAGTTTAAGGGTTACTGAGGATTCTATCTGCAATAAATGCAGTTGGTTGTGAATCCTATCAGATCGAATGGATCGGTTGGAGTGAGTGTTAGAGGCAATGAGGAATTTACAAGAGCAAGGGGGTGTGATGGATGGCAGTTATAGGAAAGGAGAAAAGCTACAGATACAGTCAGGTAGATGGGTTAACTCCAAGAAAGGTAGGAAAAGTAGGTGAGTAGTACAGGAGTCTTCTGTGGCTACCCCCATTTCAAAAACGTATGCTGTTTTGGAAAATGTCGGGAGTGATGGACTTTCAGGAGAATGTAGTGTGAACAGCCAAGTTTCTGGTATCGAGATTGGCTCTGATGTACTGAGTGGTACATCAGGTTCCAAGCGATCGATTGTGTTAGGGGACTCTCTAGTCAGGGACACAGACAGACATTTTGCAGCCAACAGCAAAAAATCAGAATGATGTGTTGCCTTTCTGGTGCCAGGATTTCTCAGAGACGGTGAAGAATGTTCTCAAAGGGGAGAGAGATCAGCAAGAGGTCATTGTACACCATGGTATGATATAGGAAGGGAAAAGGTTGAGATTCCGAAGGGACAATATAGAAAGTTAGGCAGGAATTTAAAAAGGAGGTCCGCGAGGGTAGTAATATCTAGATTACGCCCGGTGGTAGGAATAAGAGGAAGAGCTAGTGAGGTCAGGAATGTGTGGCTGAGGAGCTGGTGCAGGGGAGAAAGACTTACATTTTTGGATCATTGGAATCACTTCTGGGGTAGAAGTGACCTGTTCAAGAATGATGGAGTGCACCTGAATTGGAAGGGGACTAATATACTGGCAGGGAGATTTGCTAGAGCTGCTCGGGGGGATTGAAATTAGAAATAAATTAAACTGCATTTATTTCAATGCAAGGGGCCTAACAGGGAAGACAGGTGAACTCAGGACATGGTTAAGAACATGGGACTGGGATATCATAGCAATTATGGAAACATGGCTCAGGGATGGGCAGGACTGGCAGCTTAATGTTCCAGGATACAAATGCTACAGGAAGGATAGAAAGGGAGGCAAGAGAGAAGGGGAGTAACATTTTTGATAAGGGATAACATTACAGCTGTGATGAGGGAGGAGATTCCTGGAAATACATCCAGGGAAGTTATTTGGGTGGAACTGAGAAATAAGTAAGGGATGATCACCTAATTAGGATTGTATTATAGATCCCCTAATTGTCAGAGGAAATTTGAGAAACAAATTTGTAAGGAGATCTCACTTATCTGTAAGAATAATAGGGTGGTTATGGTAGGGGATTTTAACTTACCAAACATCGACTGGGACTGCCATAGTGTTAAGGGTTTAGATGGAGACGAATTTGTTAAGGGTAGACAAGAAAATTTTCTGATTCAGTATGTGGATGTACTTACTAGAGAAGGTGCAAAACTTGACCTACTCTTGTGAAATAAGACAGGGCAGGTGACTGAGGTGTCAGTGGGGGAGCATTTTGGGGCCAGCGACCATAATTCTATTAGATTTAAAATAGTGATGGAGAAGGATAGACCAGATCTAAAAGTTGAAATTCTAAATTGGAGGAAGGCTAATTTTGACAGTATTAGGCAAGAACTTTCAAAAGCTGATTGGGGGCAGATGTTAGCAGGTAAAGGGACGGCTGGAAAATGGGAAGCCTTCAGGAATGAGATAACAAGAATCCAGAGACTGTATATTTCTGCCCGGGTGAAAGGAAAGGCTGGTAGGTATAGGGAATGCTGGATGATTAAAGAAATTGAGGTTTTGGTTAAAAAAAAGAAGGAACATATGTCAGGTATAGACAGGATAGATCAAGTGAATCCTTAGAAGAGTATAAAGGCAGTAGGAGTATACTTAAGAGGGAAATCAGGAGGGCAAAAAGGGGACATGAGATAGCTTTGGCAAATAGGGTTAAGGAGAATTCAAAGGGTTTTTACAAATACATTAAGGACAAAAAGGTAACTAGGGAGAGAATAGGGCCCTTCAAAGATCAGCAAGGCAAACTATGTATGAGCTGCAGGAAATGGGGGAGATACTAAATGAGTATTTAGCATCAGTATTTACTGTGGAGAAGGACATGGAAGATACAGAATATAGGAAATAGATGGTGACATCTTGAAAAGTGTCCATATTATAGAGGAGGAAGTGCTGGATGTCTTAAAACACATAAAGGTGGATAAATCCCCAGGACCTGATCAGGTGTATCCTAGAACTCTGTGGGAAGCTAGGTAAGTGATTACTGGGCCCCTTGCTAAAGTATTTGTATCATCGATAGTCACAGATGAGGTGCCAGAAGACTGAAGGTTGGTTAATGTGGTGCCACTGTTTAAGAAAAGTGGTAAGGACAAGCCAGGGAACTATACACCGGTGAGCCTGATGTCGGTGCTGGGCAAGTTGTTGGAGGGAATCCTGAGGGCCATGATGTACATGTATTTGGAAAGGCAAGGACTGATTAGGGATAGTCAACATGGCTTTGTGCGTGGGAAATCATGTCTCACAAACTTGATTGAGTTTTTTGAGGAAGTAACAAAGAGGATTGATGAGGGTAGAGCAGTAGATGTGATCTATATGGACTTCAGTAAGGCGTTCGACAAGGTTCCCCATGGGAGTCTGATTAGCAAGGTTAGATCTCATGGAATACAGGGAGAACTAGCCATTTGGATACAGAACTGGCTCAAAGGTAGAAGACAGAAGGTGAGTGTGGAGGGTTGTTTCTCAGACTGGAGACCTGTGACCAGTGGAGTGCCACAAGGATCGGTACTGGGTCCTCTACTTTTCGTCATTTATATAAATGATTTGGATGTGAGCGTAAAAGGTATAGTTAGTAAGTTTGCAGATGACACCAAAATTGGAGATGTAGTAGACAGTGAAGAGGGTTACCTCAGAGTATAATGGGATCTTGATCAATGGGCCAATGGGCTGGACTGGCAGATGGAGTTTATTTTAGATAAATGCGAGGTGCTGCATTTTGGGAAAGCAAATCTTAACAAGACTTACACACTTAATGGTAAGGTCCAATGGTGTGTTGCTGAACAAAGAGGCCTTGGAGTGCAGGTTCATAGCTCCTTGAAAGTGGAATCGCAGGTAGATAGGATAGTGAAGAAGGCATTTAGTATGCTTTCCTTTATTGGTTAGAGTATTGAGTACAGGAGTTGGGAGGTCATGTTGTGGCTGTACAGGACATTGGTTCGGCCACTTTTGGAATACTGCGTGCATATTGTCTCCTTCCTATTGCAAGGATGTTGTGAAACTTGAAACGGTTCATAAAAGGTTTACAAGGATATTGCCAGTGTTGGAGGATTTGAGCTATAGGGAGAGGGTGAATAGGCTGGGGCTGTTTTCTCTGGAGCTTCGGAGGCTGAGAGGTGACCTCATAGAGGTTTCTAAAGTCATGAGAGACATGGATAGGATAAATAGACAAAGTCTTTTCTCTGGGTTGGGGGAATCCAGAACTAGTGGTTTAGTGTGAGAGAACAAATATATAAAAGGGACCTAAGGGGCAACAGTTTCTTGCAGAGGGTGGTACGTGTATGGAATGCGCTGCCAGAGGAAGTGGTGGAGGCTGGTACAATTACAATATTTAAAAGGCATTTGGATGAGTATATGAATAAGAAGGGTTTAGAGGGATATGGGCCAAGTTCTGGCAAATGGGACTAGATTAGATTGGGATATCTGGTCGGGATGGACGATTTGGACCGAAAGGTCTGTTTGCGTGCTATACGTCTCTATAACTCTATGACTAACCCTAACCAAGACCCTAACCCTAACACTAACCCAAACCCAAACCCCAAACTAAGACTAACCCTAACCCTAAAACAAACCCTAACCCTAACCCAAATCCAAACCCTAATCCAAACCCAGCACAAATCCTAACACAAATCCAACTGCAAACCCAAACCCTTAACCCTAACCCTAACCCTTCTCCAAACCTGAACCCTAACTCAAAAAGAAACCCCAACCCAAACACTAACATTAACACTAACCCTAACCAAAGCTCAAACCAAAACCCAAACCCTATTAATAACTCAAATCCTAACCCAAACTCTAACACTAACCCAATCCCTAACCTTAACCCAAACCCAGACCCAAACCCAAATTCTAACCCTAACCCAAACCCTGATCCTTACCCAAACCCTTACCCAAACCAAAACCTAACCCTAACCCAAACCCTAACCCTAGCTCTAACCCAAACCCTAACCCTATCTCAGATGCGTATGCTGGTTGTAGTTGGTCTTTAACATTTAATATAAAAATAAAAAACTACAATTTCTAGGGATCATGGAGTAACCAACATCCCTGTCCAGGCTTTCTGGATTTAAACATCAACAAAAATTAAATTCTGAATGGACTGTTACTTTAACAAGCTCCTTAAGGAGCTTAATTTGGAATATTCCACATTCTGTATTTTGTTGGCTCAAGGCTACCATACATGCATGTGCCAGCAGAGGGAGTATGCTAGGACAAAGTAATAGTGGTTCCACGTTTAACAGCTCATTATTCCTACTTCTAAATATTTCAGGCTGAATACGGACCTATTTCATTCCCAATTACTTCATGTTTGAGAGAAAGTGAGGACTGCAGATGCTGGAGATCAGAGTCGAAAAGTGTGGTGCTGGAAAAGCGCAGCAGGTCAGGCAGCATCCAAGGGAGCAGGGGAGTTGAAGTTTCGGGCATAAACCCTTCATTAGGAACTAATGAAAGCCACACCTTTTGACCCTACTTTATGTTTTATGCAACATTATTTGGTAACAAGTTAACTCCCAATCCTGTTGAAAATTCAAAACAAGTTCAGAGTAATTGGATTTCCAAAATGTCCTCTGACAGCATGATTTTTAATTTGTTTCCCCCACCAGCTCCCCAGCTTGTGCCCCTACGAGGATTCAGCCTTGGGTCATAATTGCCTTGGTCTCATCAACCTCACTCTACACCCTCACGTTAAGGAAACAAGCTCTGTACGGTATTTCAGAGGCCCATTACTGGTCAGTTTGGTCAGTTTGCTGGTGTGTACATATCACAAGGCATTGGAGAGAAGCAAGACAAGGCCTGAAGAGGGATGATCCCATTTTCACAAACTTCAGACCTCCACCAGTCTAGGAATATCCACTACAGCACCGTCCTGTCAAATCAGGATGTCAATATTGGGACTGATTTATACTAAATACATAACTAATTCATTATAACTATTTAATTACAAAGTTTGCAGTTCATGTAAACTCAATGCAACAAGAACTAATTTGACTTGTTAATGGTTTCTCTTTTGCGTGATCAGTAACTCCTAATGGTGCAGTCAATTAGATTACTTACAGTGTGGCATGGTGGCACAGTGGTCAGCACTGTTGCCTCACAGCGCCAGAGACCCGGGTTCAATTCCCGCCTCAGACGACTGACTGTGTGGAGTTTGCACGTTCTCCCCGTGTCTGCGTGGGTTTCCTCCGGGTGCTCCGGTTTCCTCCCACAGTCCAAAGATGTGCAGGGTCAGGTGAATTGGCCATGCTAAATTGCCCGTAGTGTTAGGTAAGGGGTAAATGTAGGGGTATGGGTGGGTTGCGCTTCGGCGGTGCGGTGTGGACTTGTTGGGCCGAAGGGCCTGTTTCCACACTGTAAGTAATCTAAGTAATCAAAGTAATTCTGAAAGCATTGGGTTATCGGTGAAAGAGGTTAATTCTTAGCCACTATTTCTCACACTCCATTGGACTATGGGAGCTTGTCGGAATGAAATTGAGAAATCTAATTAATGTGAAGAAGTCATGCACTCTGTGTGACCCCAATGGGTTAATGGATGCTTACAATAATACAGAAAGACAATCTGTTTTGGTGTTTGTCAAGATGGGATTGGAGTGAGGGGTGAAGCCATCTGCTCTGTTTCTCAGATAAAATGAGGAGCACAAATCAAAGGGTGGAGGTCAGAGATTTTGGGCCCAGAAGTTAGAAAGAGATTAATTTATTTCTCCACTTATCTTTGTCAACTGAATTTTACTGAGGGATTCAATTACCAATGGTATTACTAAGGCTTCAGCCCTCTCTCGATTCCCCTCTACCCTCCCTCCTGAATGAGCCCTTGCTCCCTCCATGCCAATGTAGTGCTAGCTCTGGCAATTTATTCCCATGTGAGTTTACCCCTCCAAGGGGTGGCATGGTGGCTCAGTGGTTCGCACTGTTGCCTTGTGTTCGATTCCAGCCTTGAGCGACTGTCTGCATGTACATTCTCCCCATGTCTGCGTGGGTTTCCTCCAGGTGCTCTGGTTTCCTTTCACAATCCAAAGATGTGCAGGTTAGGGTGGATTGGCCATGGCAAATTGTCTGTAGTCAAGATTAGATTAGTGGTGGAAAAGCACTAACCTGCTCCTCGGATGCTGCCTGACCTGCTGTGCTTTTCCAGCACCACTCTAACCTTGACTCTGATCTCCAGCATCTGCAGTGCTCACTTTCACCTAAATTGCCTGTAGTGTCCAGGGATGTGTAGGCTTGGGTGATTAATCATAGGAAATGCAGGGAAAAGGGGGATAGGGTGGGTCTGGGAGGGATGCTGTTTGGAAGATTGGTGTGGATTCGTTGGAGTCAATAGCCTGCTTCCACACTGTAGGATTTCTATGTAATTGTGAAAATACTAGGTTGTGGAAGCAGTCAGGCAGAAATAATCCGAAAACTATAATAAAAACAATACTGAAAAAACTTAGCAGCTCTGTCAGCATCTGTGAAGAGAAATCAGAGTTGACGTTTTGGGTCCAGAGACCCTTCCTCAGAACTGTGTTAGACCTGCTGAGCTTTTCCAGCAATCTCTGTTTCTGATTTCCAGTATCTACACTTCTTTCAGTTTGTATTTTATCTATAATATTCAGCTCAAAGTCAGCAAACATCGATTGAAATTCTACGCACTGATTTTTATTTCAGTGGGATTGTATTGAATGGTTTATGGGAGCACTTTTTACTTTTTGTGATAGAGCAGTCGAAGGATGGATAGGGCTATGGAAAGAGTTCTAATGTTGCAGACTGTTAAACAGTTTCTGAATCCTTCCCCTATCTGGCACCACTGTCCAAGGGACATGTCTGAAAAGGGTTAAGAGTCACAATTATTTTGAGAAAAAAGAAACTTGAGACTAATTTGTGTCTGTAAGCTGTGGGACCCTCTCTGTAATTATGTGGCTGATGGAACATTGTGTCTGTCCTGTTTTCTGGCAGATCTACATCCATTTTTACCTTGCCTCATGTCAGTCTCTCGTGAGAGCTGGTTGTGTTTCAGTTGGCCAACACATTCGATGCTGAATGGCTGTTTGTAATTCAGGGCAGGGTACGCCTGCTGCCTCATTACGTGTGAAAGATAACTGCTTCATGGAGCTTTATTACAGGGAATACCCCGCAGTTCATTGGGCCAGGCTATGCTCTTGCAAACTTCAAAGCCAGTCACTCGAAATTTAGCTCGACTTGGCGAGAAAGGCGGTTGCTGTTGCGACATGCCAGCAGGAGATGTCACCTTTAATTCAGTGAACTCTGGACATCGACATGAAGGGGCGTGCTCTCCAAAATGGGCTCTGGGGAGGGAATCTGCAATTGAATCCGGCTGCTCTACACCGACATCGTTAGTGCGGACTCAAGAAAGCTTCCCAATTGGATCCGGAGTCAGGCATGGCTGCCCACTCCCTCCTGCATTGCTTGTTGTATAGAGTTCTTTGCTGAGTCCAACAGGAAGGATGTGAGCCTGAGAGGGGTACTGCTCCTGGCAGTGGGGGCCAGCGGGTCAAAGCCTCCCTGTACATGGATGACGTCACTGTTTCCTGCTCACGGTTTCCCCTGTCAGTGTGCAGACTCATGGGCATCTGTGACCAGTGTGAACTGGCCTCGGGAGCCAAGGTAAATCGAACTGGGCCAATCAAGCGTTTATCACCTTCACCATCAGGGCAGAATACCTGAAGGTGCTGGGAATATGGTTCAGAGGGGTGTATCGCCAAGGTGAGGCAGAGACTGGGCAGATGGGGGTGAATGACCCGAATCTACACAGAAACAATTCTCTGATTCTGACATGGCTGACTGGAGAGCTACAGGAGGTTACAGTTTCTGTGAAAAGTGTCATGTCAGGTCTTAAAGCCAGACTGAGAAATTTAATATGGAGAGTGTCGGACAGCAAACATGGGTGATGGATGAATGGGACTGTACAGCCAGGTAGCACACAGGAGGCAGCACTTTAGATGACTTCAGGTTTACAGAGAGTAGAGCGGGGAAGGAGTCTGTTGGAATAGTCAAGTCTCGGAGTATCAAAGGGGTGAACAGATTAAACCACAAGGGCTGGTTCAAGTGTAAATATTAGCCAGATACTTCTCGATCCCAGTTGAGTGACATCTGCTGGACCCCAGGTGTGAAGATCACCAGATGGGTAAAGGTGATGCCCTCCCTGTCCCTGAGCCTTCCCGTTTCCAAATTCATTTGAGCAAAGGCAAAATAGAGCTGGGGTTTCCACTCACCATCTATTCGCCAAATTAAACAACCTCACCATCTCCCAGCTCACTCTGGGAGAGGCCATAAGGACAAATGGCTTCCTTTCTAATTCTAAGACATAAGAGTTGGCAGTCTTCATTATGTGAAATGCCAGACATATCATGCCAATGATATTTTATTGATTGCATAAGCCTAAGGCATTTCACAAAGAGCAAACAATTATTTTCTCTTGAAAAATCAAACTGTTGCTGTACTGCATCCTTGTTGCTTTAGGTATTATGCAAAATCTGCTTTAATTGATTCCAATGTTTTTATTCTCATTACAAGACACTTTGGGGAGGTGATAGTCAAGTGATATTATGCCTGAATATCCCAAAGATCCAGGTCACGTTCTGGGAGTCTGTGTTCAAAGTCAAGAATGCGGTGCTGGAAAAGCACAGCAGTTCAGGCAGCACCTGTGGAGCAGGGAAATCGACGTTTCGGGCAAAAGCCCTTCATCAGGAAAATTCCACCATGGCAGATTTAAACTCAATTTAAAAGAAGTCTGGAATTAAGAGATTATTGATGACAGTGAACCTCTGTCTGTTGTCAGAAAAGATCCATCTGATGCATCTATCTGGATGCATCACAGCATGGTATGGGAACTGCTTTTCCCAAGGCTGAAAGAAATTACAAAGCATTGTGGACACAGTCCAGTCCGTCTCACAAACCAGACTCCCATCCACTGAGTTCTGAGGAAGGGTCACTCAGCCCGAAACATTAACTCTGATTTCTCTCCACAGATGCTGCCAGACCTGCTGAGTTTTTCCAGCAATTTCTGTCTTTCTTTCCCATCCACTGACTTCATCTATACTTCCCGCTGCCTTGGGAAAGCAACCGACATAACCAAAAACCCCTCCCACCCAGGGTATAATCTCTTGCACCCTCTTCTGTCGGGCAGAAGATATAAAGGTTTGTATACGCATATGAACAGATTCAAGAACAGCTTCTTCCCAGCTGTAATCAGGCTTTTTAATGGATCTATTTAATGTTAATGTTGATCTCTCTCTGCACGTTCTCAGTAGCTGTAACACTGTACTCTGTTCTATTACCCTAACGCACATGTAGAGTACCATCTGCCTATGAGGAACATAAGAAAAACTTTTCACTGTACATTGGTACATGTGACAGTAATAAATCAAATTAAGCCAAATCAAATCAAAGCTCTGATATCCTTTGGAAAAGGATACCTGCCATCTTTACCTGGATTAGCCTTCATGTGACTCCAGACCCACAACAAAGTGATTGACTCTTAACTGCCCTCTGGCCAATGAGAGAAATGCCAGCCCAGGCAGCAACACTCTCATGTCTTGTAAATGAATAAAACAAATTCTTGCAAAGTTTGTGGTAATATCTCTTTTACTGAAACTACACAAGGAAAAACATGACAATGTTTTTTTGTTCAAACATACATTGTTCCCACGCAGCCAGTATTAGGTAAGATTTTAACCCATTAACTCAAACAGAATAAAGATGGGACCGAATGGTCTGAATGTTAACAAGGATCAGGTATACAGTTGGTGAGGATGGAATTATGGATGGGAAATCCAAAGTTGACTGTATGCTGTGGAGGTTTAACTGTTAGCCTAAACGATAGGATGAGAAATAATAGATGTATAGGAATGGAGGAGGCCATTCAGCCCCTTGAGCCTGTTCCACCATTCAATGGGACCATGACTTACCTGCGACCTAATTCTATATACCTGCCTTTGGCAGTTATCTCTTAATACTTTTGCTGCGCAAAACTTCATCAATTTCAGATTTAAAATTAACAGCAGATCTGTTTGTATAAGAGAGTTCCAAACCTCTCCAATCCTTTGTATGTCGAAGTGCTTCCCAACATCTCTCCTGAGTGCTCTGGCCCTAGTTCTCAGACTATGTCTCTCGTTCTAGAATCTCCAATCAATGGAAATGGTTTATCTTTATTTACTGTGTCTTTTCCTGTTAATGACTTGAAGGCTTTGATCAGGTTGTCCCTTTTAAAAATCTCTTTTTTTTAAAAAAGTGTCATTTTACCCACTTTAAAATGATATGCCAAATGACAATAATTTTATATAATAGAATGAATGATAGCATATGACAAGTTAATCTTCTGTTTACTAGAACAGACAGGCCTAATTTATATAATCTCTCCTCATAATGTAACCCTTGATCTAATCAGCACTCAATTCTCCTATAGTACAAATTATTGAAATTTGGTATTCTTGCATTTGTCCTGATGAGTGCAGAATGGAAAACTTCGGCATCACATCCCTCTTTTCAAAAATTTATTTTACTACATCAAAGGTGTTACACAAATGCAAGCTGCTGTTGTTGTTGGAATGGATGAGTTAAGAGAAATGATTCCACCAACAGGAATCATGTGAGGGCACATAATCAGATTTACGGATTTTAATCCCATTAGTCTTCCCAGTCTTTACATAGTATGCCTTGAGAAAGAACATGACAACTTCTTAAATGAATATTCTACAAAGAAGTTACCATACACTTTACATGAAATCTGAATGGTGTTTTAAGAAATTGGATTTTACAAAAAAAGCTAAAGTATTTCACATGTGCACATTTTTCTTAAACAAAGTGTTCTAGTTACAGAGCTGTTAACAAGTATTAATCATGGAAGCAGGCCATTTGGTTCATTGAGCTCCACACCCACCCTCTGAAGAGCATTCCCCCCCACCCTATCTGTGCATATCGCATGGTTATTCCACCCTAACCTACACATCTTTGGATCCTAGGAGAGTACCCAGAGGAAACCCATGCAGGTACACATAGAACACGCAGACAGATGCCTGAAGGTGGAATCAAACCCAGGCCCCGAGCACTGTAAAGCAGCAGTGCTAGCCACTGCAGGTAAGTCATGTTGCCCTCAATAGGTATGAAATCACTCCAAACATGATTGAATGACAGAACAGACTTGAGGGACTGAGTGGTCTTTTTTTTATATATCACTTGTGCAAATTAATTAAGGGAGTAATCTTGATACGGGAGGTTTGTTTGGAGGGGTTCACATGTTGTCTCCCTGCTAGCATTCAGGTCTGTTCCACAATTTCCAACCGAACTGCAGCATGGTCAGGAACATGACCATAAGCAGAGAAGGTATTTGTACAGAACTGATGCCCCTGGCAAGTTTCCTTTGTTGGAAACAGCAGCTTGATGTGTTTTCCAAATCAATGCACATCATTCACACTGAGCAAATTGATCGAGTTCACTCACTGATCGGTGACAGTCTAATCCTCCAGTAACCCCAGGTTTAATCTGCTTTTGCTGTGATGTTTTCTGATCTAAGTACAGACAGTAAAATGCTGGCCAGCAGCAAGTCATGCACTGGGTTAGACTACAAATAATCCAAATGGTAAATTTTAAGCATCATTTTCTCAACTTGTACTTCATTTTGGTACTCTTGAAATATACTTTAAATTGTCATATCATACTGGGGTCTAAAGTGCTGTAGTGTTGTGGTGATATACTGTAGCTGTCATGGTAACTATACAGTAACTGTTGTGGTGGTTATACTCTAGCTGTTCTGGTGATTATGTTGTCGTGTTGTGGTGATTATATTGTCGTGTTATGGTGGTTACACAGTATCTGTTGTGGTGAATATACTGTAACTGCTGTGGTGATTATACAGTAACTGTTGTTAGTGTGTTTTGAGAAGATTTGTAGCTCAGGTTGAGGTTCTGGATGTAGGTTTGCTCGCTGAGCTGGAAAGTTCATGTTCAGTGGTTTTGACACCATACTAGGTAACATCTTCAGTGAGCCTCCGGATGAAGCACTGCTGATGATTCTTGCTTTCTATTTATATGTTTGGATTTCTTTGGGTTGGTGATGTCATTTCCTGTGGTCATGTCATTCCCCATGGCGATGTCATTTCCTGTTCTTTTTCTCAGAGGGTGGTAAATTGGGTTCAAGTCAATGTGTTTGATGATAGAGTTCTGGTTAGAATGCCATGCTTCTAGGAATTCTCGTGCATATCTCTGTCCAAGGATGGATGTGTTATCCTAGTTGAAGTGGTGTCCTTCCTCATCTGGAGGTAAGGATATTAGTGAGAGAGGGTCATGTCAATTTGTGACTAGTTGATGTTCATAGATCCTGGTGGCTAGTTTTCTGCCTGTTTGTCCAATGTAGTGTTTGTTATAGTCCTTGCATGGTATTTTGTCAATGACATTAGTTTTGCTTGTTGTTTGTATAGGGTCTTTCAATTTCATTAGCTGCTGTTTTAGTGTGTTGGTGGGTTTCTGGGCTACCATGATGCCAAGGGATCTGAGTAGTCTGGCAATCATTTCTGAGATGTCTTTACTGTAGGGGAGAGTGGCCAGGGTTTCTGGATATGTTTTATCTGCTTGTTTGGATTTGTTGCTGAGAAATCAGAACAGGAAATGACATCGCCATGGGGAATGACATGACCACAGGAAATGACATCACCAACCCAAAGAAACCCAACATATAAATGGAAAGCGGGAATCTCAACAATGCTTCATCCGGAGGCTCACTGAAGATGTTACCTAGTATGGAGACGAAACATCTGAACATAAACCTTTCAGCTCAGCGAGCAAACCTACATCCAGAGTAACTGTTGTGGTGATTATACTGTAATTACTGTGGTGATTATATTGAAGATGCTGTGATAATTATACAGTAACTGTTGTGGTGATTATACTGCAGCGGTTGTGGTGATTATTTTGTAACTGTTGTGGTGACTATACCGTAGCTGTTGTGGTGATAAACTGTAATTGTTGTGGTGATTATACTGTAGCTGTTGTGGTTATCATACTGTAAGTGTTGTGGTGATTATACAGGAGCTGTTCTGGTGATTATACTGTAACTTTTGTGACGATTATACAGTAGCTATTAAGGTGATTATACAGTAGCTGTTGTGATGATTATTCTGTAGCTGTTGTGGTGATTATACTGTAACTTGTGGTGATTATACTGTAACTTGTGGTGATTATACTGTAACTTTTAAAGCAACTTCTCACTGCACTAAAGCAAGGCGATGATGGTATGCAGGAGCCTATCTGACAGTGCTCTGTGACACCAGAAGAACAATGAACAGATACATTGATAGGTCATGTATTGTATCCTCGGTGAGACTCTTGCTGTGGCTGTTTGTAGCTATTCCTGCCAGAGGGATCAGTGGTGATAGCTCAACACAACCATCCGGCTTGCACGATCCTCATACACTCACTGTAGCTCCTCTGCAACCACTCTGTCACATCGATTGTCTCAGTCGAAACCTCTTTCTGCTACACATGCACACACACACACTCTCTCTCTCATACATACATACACACTCTCTCTCTCATACATACACGCACGCACACACCTACACATGCATGTGCATCCACATTCATGCGCATACGCACGCACACACACACACATATACACACATGCACAGACACATTCACACATGCATGCACAAACACACATACATAACACGCACACACGCATACACACAAGTACATGTGCGCACACACGCACATAAACACATACACACACATATACACATGTGCATACACATGTGCATACACATGCACATACCCACACACACATACACACATTCTCACACGCACTCATACACATGCACACAGGCACACACATCCACACACTCACATACACACACCCATACACGTAAACACACATACATGCATGCACACATATGCACAAACAACATGCACACACATCCACATATCCATACACATGCCCATACACATACACACGCACACACATGCACACACATACATATGCACACACCTACACACACACATACACATGCGCTCATGCAAGCACGCACACATCCACACATATATCCAAACACACACAGCCATACACGACACATATATATACACATCCACACACACATACATGTGCACACACATGCACACACACACACCATACACACACACATATATACAACCACACACACATCCACACACACGTACACACAGACACACACATACACATACACGTGTACACACACGCATAAAGGCATACACACACATACAGACATACGTACACGTGTGCACACACGCACACACACATACACATGCACCCATACACACGCACACATACACACACACGCACACACATACACACACACATGTGTAGTTTAGGAGGATTGCCCATAGTGTTCTGGGATGTGTAGGTTAGGTGCATTAGTCAGAGGCAAATATAAGATAATAGGGTAGGGGAATGGGTCTGGTAGGGTTACTCTTCAGAGGGCCAGTGTAGGCTGAAGGACTTGTTTCCACATTGTAGGGATCCTAAGAATCAAATACTGAAACAATTATTTAAACTTTATTACATGTAGCAACTAAAATAAGACCCTTCAAGTGAGCAAATTAAGCCTCACAACCCATCTTGGCTATTACCCGATTAAAGACGGAATTTGGCAATGATTCCAACCAAGGGAATCAGGGAAGGGTCAGAGTTCAATCCTTCGACAGTGTTGTTCTCTGGAGATCTGCTGCTGAGGAATCCTTGTCATGAATTCTTATGCAATTTTCCCTCTTTCAGGTTTGTGGTGTGACATTATTGATGATTCATTAGAGTCTAATGCCCACTTTGTTGACTATTCCTCTGAAGCCATTAAATCTACAGCTAGCCTTCTTATTAGAAGCGGCTTCTTGCTCCTGAGTACATTTGGCATTGACTGTCTGTTTGGAGAGGCAGCTTTCCTGTGATTAACTCCTTAAATTCTTCTGCAAGGCAATCATTTCTCCAGGTGACATAAAGCAGCCAGTTATCAAGTAATTGTTAAAACAGTTCTGTTACTGTAATTTCACCTCCTCTTTCCCTAGACATGGCTAATTGCTTTCAGTTCTTGAATAATACTTTATCGTTGTCCAGTTTATTCTGGACAGTGTTATTGTTGATTCTTTCAGTCCATGAGCTGTTATTAAAATTCTGAAGTTTATGCTATCACATAGAAAGGCCAAAATGCTGACATTTCCCTTTCTGGATATCCCTGTTTAGAGTTTGATTTGATCTTGCAATTGCAAACAGCTTTTCATTCGCCCAATAATAGCTTGCATATTCAATTTTCAGTGTATGTCTTTGACATCCAGAATTTCAAAGATTTCTATTTCCTTTCACATTTACTGTCCAAGTTTCTGAAATATACAGAAAAATGGATGGAACACAGCATCTTATGAGTTTTTCTTACCACCTGTTAAAGGCCTGGAGTTAACACATCTTTTATAACCTTTCCCAGCCCTCTTTTTGATAGATGGTGTGGTACACTTCAACTTGTTTTAGCTATGTCCTTGAACTTTGTCAATATTCCACTGACCTTTACGCTCTTCCAGAATATGTATTGAACTGGCAGAAGCTGGTTCCTTTGATATATTCTCCTTCAGAGCAATTGAAGCCCACGTCAGCCACACATCAGCAGGAACTGATTCAACATTTAACATTGAGTGAAGGTGACCAGCATTGAAGATTGCACGGCACAGCTATAATAATGGAAGAGACAATAAGAAAATTCATCAGTTTTGGAACTTCATTTTCAGAAGCTGTCAACAGAAAACAGGTTAGCACATTGAGGTCTCCCATCACTCAAAATCAAAAGTTGATCTAAACATGAATTTGGACACACTGTACTTTGTTATGGACCAGACCAAACCCCCTCAAAATATATCAAGGAGACAGCCTAGATCCGAACTTTTACCTTATTTAGGGGAAGGTGTAAGGTGCTGCATTCCAGATGTGATTCAAATGACATACTACTGGGCTTTAAGCAAAACACACTTTATTCTTACACGACAGTTAAAATACGCACGAAAGAAAGAAGAATTGGTCTAACTTTAACTGTATTGGAAGACGTAACAGAGTATTAGATTATCTAACTACTAAACATCACCTGTTCTAAATAGCAACATCACATAAACACACCCTTGGCAAAGGCAAATTCAGTGAAATAGATTGTCTCACATGCAATGTTTCTCCAGTCCAGGAGGAAAGAACACCAGGAGAAAAGTCTGTCAGAGAGAGAAGACAAAAGCTTTTTTGCTGTGATACGGAGAGTTATATGGCTGCTTCCACAGTCAACTTCAAAACCCAACCACAGAACTAAATTAAAACCCTGGTTCTGTGGGAGCCTGATTCCACCCATTCAGGTTATTGTTCTAACTTAAAAAAAAAACCTCAAGGTCTCACAAGTCGGAGGCTGAGGGGTGACCTTATAGAGGTTTATAAAATCAAGAGGAGCATAGTTAGGGTGAATAGGCAATGTGTTTTCTCTGGGTGGGGGAAGGGGTGGATTGCAGAACTAGACAGTATAGGTTTAAGGTGAGAGGGGAAAGATTTAAAAGAGACCTATGGGGCAACTTTTTCACACAGAGGGTGGTACGTGTATGGAATGAGCTGCCAAAGGAAGTGGTGGAGGCTGGTACAATTACAACATTTAAAAGGCATCTGGATGGGTATATGGATAGGAACTTGAGAGGGATATGGGCCAAATGCTGGCAAATGGGACAAGATTAATTTAGGATATTTGAATTGTGTGGATGTTTTGGACCAAAGGGTCTGTTTCCGTGCTGGACATCTCTACGACTCTGTAAACTGTTTACTTCAGTGGCTTCGAAAAAACAGCTTGCCACCTCTGTCTCAATCTCTCTAAATAAAAGAAAGGACAAAATAGATCTCGTAAAGGTATAATAAATAGTATTGACTCACCTCACCCCTTTAAAAAACTAGGAACCATCAAAAGTCGTTTCACTTTTAAAACATCTTACTCTACTAGTACATTCCAATATATACACATTACATTGACTCTAAGCATGCAAGTGTTCACTACCACAGTCCATTTCAGTCTGTTTATTCCCCACTGAACACGTTCATCTTCCTTCATCAAAGTCTTGACAATGGGCCTGCAATTATGTTCTCTCATCCTGCCACGCGTATAATTTTCCAAATTTAATGGATGCAACAATAAACTCCACTTAAACAGTCTTGTATTTTTGTTTTAAAATTTCCAAAAATGTTAAGAAGTTTTTATTAGTACATACAACTGTCTCAGACACATCACTGACAATATGAATGTTGAAAAGTTGCAAAGCCAATACCAAACTCAAGGTCTCCTTCTCAATTGTGGAATATTTCTTTTTGATGAATATTTAATATTCTCGAAAAATACCCGATAGCCTTGCAAGAGTACAGCACCGACACCCGTATCATTCACATCGATAGCCACTTTAATGCCTTTATGTAATTAGGTGTGGCTAACACCAGGCCAGTGGTGAACACAGCTTCCAGACTGTCAAATGCCTTTGGACATTCTTCTGTCCACTGACATTTCCTGCACTTTTTCAACAAGCCAATCAGAGGAGCAACCATGCTGCTAACATTTTTGATAAAAACCACTCAGTCCCAGGAATTGTAGCATTCCCCTTTTCATTGGTGGTACAGAAAATAACCTTTCTTTTCCTTTCCACTGGCCATCTGACCTTGTCCAAAGGTATGGCCTAGGAACGCAATTTGGATTTTTGCAAACTCACTCTTAGGCAGATTTATCACCAAGCCTGCCTTCTGAGCAATTCTGATAGATGCTACAAATGTTCCTTCTATGTGGATCTAAAAATTACCATGTTGTCGATGTCCACCACACAATTGGGTAATCCCAAAATGACTTCATTCGTTAGTCTTTGAAATGCAGCTGATACATTTTTCATACCAAATGGCATAACATTAAACTCGAAAAATCTATGTGGTGTCACAAAAGCCAAAGTTTACAGCGCTCTTTCGGATAAATGTACTTGCCTGTATCCTCTGAGTAGGCCCAGCTTAGAAATATAGATTGCTTGTCCCACCTTCTCAATATAGTCTTCCAGCTGGGGAATAGGATATGAATCAGATTTCGTAACTGCACTGACTTTGCAGAAATCAACACATAACCATTGGGTACCATCTGGTTTTGGCACTATTACCATGGGTGAGCCCCATTCACTGCAACTCACTTTGGTTATGCTGTCTTTGAGCATGCTTTCAATCTCTTATTGAACCTGTGCTAATTTTAGAGGGTTGTGTCTATAAGGATATTGCTTAATTAGAACAGCATTTCTTACCTCTACACTATCTGTAATCATATTAATACTTCCCAGCTTATCCCCACCTATCCCCACCTATCTCTTTCAGATCATTTCAATTTCCCTCTAGAAGGTAACTCAATAATTTATCCCAACATCCTCATTGTCCAATTTAATTTGAGGAATATCAAATTCAAAGTTACCTGAATTCGGTTCTTCACTCCGAGTTGTAACATGTACCACATTCCCCTTTTGTTTTCCTTTCTGATCAAAATACCATTTGAGCATATTCACATGACTCATGTTGTAAGTTTTCCTTCTATCTGCCATTCTTATCAAATAATTCACCTCACTCAATCGCCTTTCAATTTGATAAAGCCCACTAAAGCCAACTTTTAAAGGTGTACCTAACACTTTATCTCCTCTAGCAAAACTACAAATTTTTGATTTCTTATCTGTCTCCCACATGCTGTGCTACTTTCAAACGCTGTCTAGTCAACTCACCCACTCTATTCAAACTTGCCCTAAAATTTGACATTCAAATCGTTCAGCTATAACGTGCGTTTCGTCAATGCAAATTTGCTCTAACGCGATTAATGAATTGGGGAACGCTGTTTCTATGGCACTAACTTTTAAACGTGTGATTACAGCACCAGAACGCTGTTTCTAAAGTACGATCTTTCAATAACACGAGGTTGTACAAGAACACAGCCATCGCGTTGTGGAAGAACTAAATGTATAGTCCAAATATGTGATCTCTGAACTATGACAGTTAAAATACAAATAAAAGAAAGAAGATTTGGTATAACTTTAACTCTATTAGAAAAACTTAACAAAATAATTGATTACCTAACTACGAAATAGCAACTATTCCAATATAGTAACATCCCGTCAACACACCCTTGGCAAAGGCAAATTCAGTAAAATAGAATGTCTCATGTGTGATGTTTTTTCAGTCCAGGAGGAAAGAACACCAAGAGAAAATTCTGGTAGGGAGAGAGAACTTAAACTTTTTGCTGTAGCAGGAAAGATGTATGACATTTTCAAAACCTTAACAATTACTGAAAGCTAAATTAAAACCATTGTTCTGTGGGAACCTGATTTCACCCATTCAGGCTGCTTCTATTTTCTAACTTTAAAAAAAAAGGGTCTCAAAGCTGTGTATTTTATTTGCTTGGAAGAGACAGCTTTACACCGCTATATTAACCTTTCTTCATAAAAAGATCAGGACAAAATACATCTCATAGCCTTAGCATTGCCACAATCTGATCAACATTCTAAGAGGTTCTAAAATATATTGGAGTTCCCAGCACATTTGTTCCTGTGTCAATGATATTTTAGGGTGGAATTCATGGTGTTATTGGTAAGGTTTGAAGAAATACCTGATTGGTTTGTGAATGCAGAGTGACACTGAAGCATGCTGACCCTCAGGTAAACTAATGAGAGAGTGGTCTATGATCCCTTGGACATTTTGAGAAAGGGTCACTGGATTCGTAACGTTATCTCTGTTTCTCTCTCCACAGATGCTGCTAGACCTGCTGAGTTTCTTGAGCACTTTCTGTTCTTATTTCAGACTTCCAGCATCCACGGTATTTTTTTCTTACTCTCACAACCTCTCTTCACAAAAAAAAGGACAAAATATACCTCTTAAAGCTGTAATATTGTCACAGCATGTTCAGCTAGTTTCCACTTCACTGTTGCAATGCTATTCACCTCAATTCCTCCCAGTGATAGCAAGTCTATATTCTATAAAGAAGTGAGAATAAGATCTTATACATTTTGGTGAGATCACCTCTCATTCCTCTAAAGCCTAAAGAACAAAGATCTAATTCACAAAGCTTCTCCCCATATGACCATTCTGTCATCCTGGGAACCAATTCTACTGTACTGTATCTGATGTGAGCATATGCTTCTTTAAGTACAGAGAACAAAATTGCAAACAGCAATCCAGATGTGCCCTCAGTAAATGTAGTGGGACTTCCTTGTTCTTGTGTTCCAATTACCTTGCATTAAAGGTCAGCATGCCATTTCCTTTAGTCATCACTTGCTGTGCCTGTACACCAACGTTTGGTGCTTCTTCTGTGAGTATAAGCTCTACGAACATCAATACATGAAAATTTCACACCTTTAAAAATAGTTGTTCTGCTATTCTTATTCCTACAGTGAATAATCTCACTCAATCCACATAACTCAGCATCTGCCGGCTTGTTCATTCTCTGCACCTGCCTACATCTCTGTGCAAGCTCACAGCTTACATTCCCACCTCACCCTGTACCATCAATAAACGCAGTTACATTACACTTGGCCACTATGTTCAATTTCTCCTGCTTACTGTTGGAGCAAACTCTCTCACTTCATCTGATCAAGGTGCTACCTCATTTTTTTTCTTATTAAGTTATAAACCTGCCAATGCCAAATAAAGCTGCACATAAGAGAATGTTCGTTTCATGCCCCGTTGTTAAATCTTTTAAAGAACGCAGTAAATATATTATGACAAAGTTTGGGAACAGGTGAGGCTTGGGGTGGCTCTGAAATAAGGATGCTGTTACTGCATCCCTGGAGTTCTTGCATCGCACAAAATATTAATTGATTTTTCATGCAAACTTACATATTATTTCAATCAAAAGACTGTGAGTTGATTAGTTCAAAACAGCAAATTGTAATCTGTGTCTAATTACATCCAATTACAACTGGGGTAGCTAGGTATTCACAATACATAATGAATAACAAGCCTAGATTTTCATAGTCTGCGTGTATGTCCCCTCTTCACCCAGCACCACTGCTCACCCTTCTTAAAATTCTTCATTCACATATCAGCTAGAATATAGACTTGCTTTCACTGGGAATAATTGAGACGAATAGTGTAGGAACAGTGAAGTGGAAGCTAGCTGAACATGTTGTGACAATATTACAGCTTTAAGAGGTGTATTTTGTCCTTATTTTTGTGAAGAGAGGTTGTGAGAAAGATAGTGAGCAGTCTACTCAGAGCTACTACAGGAAACATCTTGTGAGGCCTTAAGTTTTTTTTAAAAGTTGGAACAATAGAAGCAGCCTGAATGGGTGGGGTCCAGCTCCCACAGAACCAAGGTTTTTAGCTTTAGCTTTCTGCTGGGGTCTCGCAACTGGATGTGGGAACTTTTATTCCTCATCTGTTACAGCTAAAAGCTGGGATTCTCTTCCTACTGCAAGAATTGCACGTGAGGCAATCTATTTTATTGAATTTGCCTTTCCCAAGGGTATGTTTATGGGCTGTTACTGTATTGAAACAGATATTGGTTGGCAATTAAATAGTCTATTATCCTGGTAAGTTTTCCAGTAGAGTTGTTATTCCAATTTCTACTTTCTTCTGTTGTATTTTAACTACAGTGTATGAGTAGAGTGTATTATGTTTCAAATCTGGTAATATGACCAATCGAATTGCACACAGAATACCACGGCTGGCACTTGCCTTTAAAATAAGGAAAAGTGACGGTCTGGGCTAACTTCATCATCTATTTGAAGGGGGCTTGGTCTGGTCCATAACAGCATGAGGGAGAAGTGAATGGAACATTATATTGATGAGGGTGCATGTAGAATTTTGACGGAAGGTTCCTTTGGACCATTGGTACTGGCACCTTTGTTGAATGACTTGTTTGTATGAAGAAAGCTCCTTGCATTTATTTGCAATCTTTCCTTACTGATGGTGCGTACCTCACCTTGAATTTCCTTTTTTTCATCAACGTCATCAACATCTCCTTATGTGTCCACTGCTAGTGCCAAGTGAAAGAGTTGGTGCTTGCCACTTCACTATATGTTCGCCCATTTGCTCCTCTATCAATTGGCTGTTTCAGTTGTGCTACGTCAGTGTGACTACCTCCTAAGGGGCTTGCTCGCTGTAACTCGCTTTGTGCTGCTTAGCTCATTTTCATGGCTATTCTTATTATTTCTATATTTGTTCATGGAATCAATCATTGCTCTATCTGGGTGAAGCATTGTTATCTGTGGTGGGTCAGGTTTTAACTGTTGCAAACAGGATTGCACTTGTCAAAGTGGCTGAGGGGCTTTCAGTAAAATGGTCAAAAGATGGACTTCTTCCCAGCAAGAGGTTTCAGCGTTGCAGTGTGATAACTGCTTTTTCAGAAAGAAAGCTTGCTTGGCCTCGAACTGTTAATTGGTTCACTCCTGGAGTTTTCCCATCATTATAATCGTTCTGTTTATATACCTCAAGAGCAACTATCAAGAGGCTGGACAGTGATATCTTTTCATGAACGACATATTATGGAGAATGGATGAATAAAGCTGGCCTGCAGAGGTACTGAGAGATTCTTAAACACTGACGAGTCACTTCTATTTCAGAACACCATCTGAGTTCTGTTCAGTGCTCCATGTTTGTTAACTGATATCACATCTTGTTGGGATATTGTATACTATAGCTGGATGAGTTCTTGTCGTCCAGTGGTATCGCCCCTGCCTCTGAGTCAGAAGCTCTAGGTTTGATCCCCATTCCAGAATTTGATAGCCGAGGTAGGTGCAAGCATAACCTGGCCCCAACATTTACGCACAGAAAGTGTGGGCTGCAGATGTCGGAGATCAGAGTTGAGAGTGTGGTGCTGGAAAAGCACAGCCGGTCAGGCAGCATCCGAGGAGCAGGAGAATTCACTTTTCGGGCATAAGCTCTTCATCAGGAATTAAGCTGGGAGCCTCGGGAGTGGAATGATAACTGGGAGAGTGTGAGGCTAGGGGTGCGATACATAGATGGAGAGGGGGGTGAAGGTGATAGGTCAGAGTGGAGGGTGGAGTGGATAAGGTAGGGGAGAGGGGAAATGAGGAATCTGGTAAAATCCACATTGATCCCATGTGGTTGAAACGTCCCAAGGTGGAAAACGAGGCGTTCCTCCTCCAGACGTCGAGTAGTTAGGGTCTGGCCCTTGGAGGAGGCCTAGGACATGAATGTCATTGGCGGAGTGGGAGGGGGAGTTAAAGTGTTCGGCCATGAGTTTTAGGACAAATCGAGGTTTACATCTCAACCTGCAAATCCCTCTGACTGACGCCAATGTCAGACAGTAAGCATAGGAGAGATCCCTGCTTAGTCACCGTGATTGGAAAGAAATTGGAGCCTTCATCATCACTGTGCATCACTCTCTCCACCCACCAACGCTCAGTAACAGCAACATGTACTATCTGCAAGATGACCTGAGAGATTCCCCAAAGATCCTCAGACAGCTCCTTTCAAATCCACGACCATTTCCATCTAGAATAGGTTACCGTCAGGGGATGGAAAGGAAATCAACAGGCAGTGCAGGAAACCCCTGTAGCTGTTCCCCTCAATAACAAGTATACCGTTTTGGATACTGTTGGAGGGGAAATGACTTACCAGGGGTAAGCAGCCTGTCCCTGTTGCTCAGAAGGGAAGGGGGAAGAGGAGGAGAGCATTAGCCATTGGGGACTCCAAAGTTAGGGGGACAGATAGGAGGTTCTGTGGGAACGAGAGACACTCACGGTTGGTGTGTTGCCTCTCAAGTGTCAGGGTTCATGATGTCTCGGATTGTGTTTTTGGGAACCTTGAGGGGGAGGGGGAGGGGGAACAGCCCCAAGCCGTGGTCCACATAGGCACCAATGACAGAGGTAGGAAAAGGGATGGGGATTTAAAGCAGAAATTCAGGGAGCTAGGGTGGAAGCTTGGAGCTCGAACAAACAAAATTGTTATCTCTGGTTTGTTACCCATGCCACATGCTAGCGAGGCGAGGAATAGGGAGAGAGAGGAGTTGAACATGTGGCTATGGGAATGGTGCAGGAGGGAGGTTTCGGATACCTGGATTATTGGGGCTCATTCTGGGGTAGGTGGGACCTCTACAAATGGGATGGTCTATACCTGAAGCAGAGAGGAACCAAAATCCTGGGGGTGGGGGCATTTGCTTATACTCATCGGGAGAATTTAAATTAATTCAGCAGGGGAATGGGAACCTAAATTGTAGTTCCAGAGTCCAGGAGTTTGACAGTAGTGAGGTCGGAAATAAGGTTTCAAAATCGCAAGAGTGCACTGGCAAGCAGGAAGGTAGTTTTAAACGTGTCTACATCAATGCCAGGAGCATCCGGAATAAGGTGAGTGAACTTGCAGCATGGGTTGGTACCTGGGACTTCGATGTTGTGGCCATTTTGGAGACATGGTTAGGGCAGGGACAGGAATGATTGTTGCCATTTCCAGGATTTAGATGTTTCAGTAAGAATAGAGAAGGTGGTAAAAGAGGGGGAGTTGTGGCATTGTTAGTCAAGGACATTATTATGGTGGCAGAAAGGATGTTTGAGATCTTGTCAACTGAGGTAGTACAGGCTGAGATTAGAAACAGGAAAGGAAAGGTTACCCTGTTAGGAGTTTTCTATCAGCCTCTGAATAGTTCCAGAGATGTAGAGGAAAGGATTGCAAAGATGATTCTGGATAGGAGCGAGAGTAAGAGGGCAGTTGTTAAGGGGACTTTGACTTTCCAAATATTGACTGGAAATACTATAGTTCCAGAACTTTAGATGGGTCAGTTTTGTCCAAGGTATGCAGAAGGGTATGTAGACAGGCCAACAAGGGGAGAGGCCATATTGGATTTGATACTGGGTAATGAACCTGGCCAGATGTTAGATTTGGAGGTAGGTTAGCACTTTGATGATAGTGACCACAATTCAGTTATGTTTATTTTAGCGATGGAAAGGGATAAGTATATGATGCAGGGCAAGAGTTATTGCTGGGGGAAATGCAAATATGATGTGATTAGGCAAGATTTAGGATACATAGGATGGGGAAGGAAACTGCAAGGGATGGTCACAATTGAGATGTGGAGCTTATTGATAAGTTTGTACCTGCCAGGCAGGGAGGAAGTAGTCATGTGAGGGAGCTGTGGTTTACTAAAGAAGCTGAATCTCTTGTCAAGGGGAAGAAGAAGGCTTATATTAGGCTGAGATGTAATGGCTCAGTTAGGGTGCTTGAGAGTTACAAGCCAACCAGGAAGGACCTAAAGAGAGAGTGAAGAAGATCCAAGAGGGGACATGAGAAGTTGTTGGCAGATAAGGTCAAGGAAAACCCTACAGCTTTCTATAGGTATATCGGGAATAACAGAATGACTACAGTAAAATTAGGGCCAATCAAGGACAGTAGTGGGAAGCTGTGCGTGGAGTCAGAGGAGATGAGGAAGCGCTAAGTGAATATTTTTTGTCACTATTCACACTGGAAAAAGACAACGTGGCTGAGAGGAATATTGAGATACAGGCTACTAGACTAGATGGGATTGAGGTTCACAAGGAGGAGGTGTTAGCAATTCTGGAAAGTGTGAAAATAGATAATCCCCCTGGGCTGGATGGGAATTACTTTAGGATTGTCTGGGAACCCAGGGAGGAGATTGCAGAGCCTTTGGCTTTGATCGTTATGACAGCATTGTCTACAGGAATAGGGGAGTAGAGACAACCCTGGTAATTATAGGCCAGTGAGCCTTACTTCGGTTGTGGGTAAAGTGCTGGAAAGGTTCTCAGAGAAAGGATTTATAATCATCTTGATAGGAATAATTTGATTCGGGATAGTCAACACAGTTTTGTGATGGGTAGGTTGTACCTCACAAACCTTATTGAGTCCTTTGAGAAGGTGACCAAACAGGTGGATGAGGGTAAAGAGGTTGATGTGGTGTATATGGATTTCAGTAAAGCGTTTGATAAGGTTCCCCACTGTAGGCTATTGTACACAATACAGAAGCATGGGATTGAGGGTGGTTTAGTGGTTTGCATCAGAAATTGGCTAACTGAAAGAAGACAGGTGGTGTTTAAAGGGAAATGTTCATCCTGGAGTTCAGTTACTAGTGGGGTACTGCAAAGATCTGTTTTGGGTCAACTCTTGTTTGTCATTTTTATAAATGACCTGGATGTGGGCATGGATGGATGGGTTAGTAAATTTGAAGATGACAGTAAGATCAGTGGAGTTGTAGATAGTGACGAAAGATGTTGCAGGTTACGGAGGGACATAGATAAGCTGCAGAGCTGGGCTGAGAGGTGGCAAATGGAGTTTAACGTGGAAAAGTGTGAGGTGATTCACTTTGGACGGAGCAACAGGAATGCAGAGTACTGGGATAATGGTAAGATTCTTGGTAGTGTAGATGAGCAGAGAGATCAGTTGCCACCCAGGTTGATAGGGCTGTTAAGAAGGCATACAGTGTGTTAGCTTTTATTAGTAGAGAGATCGAGTTTTGGAACCATAAGGTCATGCTGCAGCTGTACAAAACTCTGGTGCGGCTGCACGTGGAGTATTGTGTACAGTTCTGGTTACCGCATTATAGGGAGGATGTGGAAGCTTTGGAAAGGGTTCAGAGGAGATTTACCAGGGTGTTGCCTAGTATGGAAGGAAGATCTTTTGAGGAAAGGCTGAGGGACTTGAGGTTGTTTTGCTTAGAGAGAAGAACCTGAGGGGCACCAGTATCCTTGGTGGGAGGTTTGCTAGTGCTCTTGGGGGGTGTTTAAACTAACTCTGCAGGGGCATGGGAACCCAGACTGTAGCTTTAGGGTGCAGGACCTGGAGTGTAGGGAGGTTAGGAACATGGCATCAATTTCAAAGGAGGGTGCCTGTAAACAGGAAAGTGGCTTGAAGTGTGTATACTTCAATGCAAGAAGTATACGAAATAAGCTCGGTGAACTTGCAGCGTGGGTTGGTACCTGCGATTTCAATGTTGTGGCCATTTCAGAGACATAGCTAGAGGAGGGACAGTGATGGTTGTTGCAGATTCCAGAATTTAGATGTTTCTGTAAGAACAGAGATGATGTAAAAGAGGGGGTGGTTTGGCATTGTTAACCAAAGGTAGTATTACAGAAGCTGAGACAACTTTGAGGACTCATCCACTGAGGTAGTTTGGGCTGAGGTTAGGAACAGGAAAGGTGAGGAAACCCCGTTAGGAGTTTTTTTTACAGGCCTCCTAATAGTCCTAGAAACGTAGAAGAAAGGATTGCGAGGATGATGCAAGAGAAGAGTGAAAGTAATAGGGTGGTTGTTATGGGGGACTTTAACTTTCCTGATATTGATTGGGAAAGCTATAGCTCAAGTTCGTTAGATGGGTCAGTGTTTGTACAATGTGTGCAGGAGAGTTTCCTGACACAATATGTAGACAGACC
>NC_057738.1:35630765-35668926 GCF_004010195.1 Chiloscyllium plagiosum
AGGTTATGTTGCAGTTGTATAAGACTCTTTTGCGGCCGCATCTGGAGTATTGTGTGCAGTTTTGGTCGCCATATTATAGGAAGGATGTGGAGGCACTGGAACGGGTGCAGAGGAGGTTTACCGGGATGTTGCCTGGTATGGTAGGAAGATCGTATGAGGTAAGGCTGAGGCACTTGGGGTTGTTTTCATTGGAGAAAAGAAGGTTTAGGGGTGACTTGATAGAGGTGTATAAGATGATTAGGGGTTTAGATAGGGTCGACAGTGAGAATCTTTTTCCTCGTATGGAGTCAGCTATTACAAGGGGTCATAGCTTTAAATTAAGGGGTGGTAGGTATAGGACAGATGTTTTACTCAGCGAGTCGTGAGTTCATGGACTGCCCTGCCAGTAGCAGTGGTGGACTCTTCCTCATTATGGGCATTTAAGCGGGCATTGGATAGGCATATGGAGGATAGTGGGCTAGTGTAGGTTAGGTGGGCTTGGATCGGCGCAACATCGAGGGCCGAAGGGCCTGTACTGCGCTGTATTCTTCTATGTTCTATGTTCTATGTTCTAAGAAGGTTGAGAGGTGACTTAATTGAGACATATAAAATAATCAGAGAGTTAGATAGGGTGGACAGTGAGAGCCTTTTCCCTTAGCTGCTGTTGGCTAGTTCTATGTTCTATGTTCTATGTTCTAAGAAGGTTGAGAGGTGACTTAATTGAGACATATAAAATAATCAGAGAGTTAGATAGGGTGGACAGTGAGAGCCTTTTCCCTTAGCTGCTGTTGGCTAGCATGAAGGGACATAGCTTTAAATTGAGGGGTGATAGACATAGGACAGATGTCTGAGGTAGTTTCTTTACTCAGAGAGTAGTAGGGGCATGGAACGCACTGTCTGCAACAGTTGTAGACTCGCCAACTTTAAAAGCATTTAAATGGTCATTGGATAAAGATATGGATGAAAATGGAATAGTGTAGTATAAATAGGTTTCAGATTGGTTCCACAGGTCGGTGCAACATCGAGGGCTGAAGAGCCTGTACTGCGCTGTAATGTTCTAAGCTCTAGAAGTTCAAATGCAGCAGATATATGGGAACACCACCACCCTCAAATTCCCCTCCAAATCACCATCCTGACTTGGAAATATATCGCCATTCCTTCACTGTTGCTGGATCAAAATCCTGGAATTCCCTCCCTAACGGCATTGTGGGGCAACCCACAGCGCATGGACTGCAGCAGTTCAAGAAGGCAGCTCACCCCCACCTTCTCAAGGGGCAACTAGGGACGGGCAATAAATGTTGGCCCAGCCAGCGACACCCACATCACACAAGTGAATAAAGAAAAAGTGTATGTTTCCATGGCAACTTGGACTCCCTGCATGGACCATCACATAAATAAACCTCGAAACATAACAAGGAATCACAATCCTTTATGGTAGGGCCTGCCAAGAAATATATATGCACTTGTTTGCACTTTGTGTTTTTTTTTTAGCAAATTTCTCTCTAAAATGTTGAATGTTGCCAAATGGAAAAGTATAAATTTGAGCATCACATTTTTCTTGCAGTTGTTGATTCTTCTGCTAACTGGTTTGGCAGGTGCACAGAAAGAAAATAAATTGAACTTTATTTGGAACACAAGATTTTGAAGTGCAGGTATTTTGTTCAAAACAAAACTGTGAATGCTGGAAATCAGAAAGCAAAACAGAAATTGTTGGAAAAACTCAGCAGATCTGACAGTGTCTGTGGAGAGAAATCAGGGTTAACCTTTTGGGTCCAGTGATCCTTTTTCCAAAACATTAACTCTGCTTTCTCTTCACAGATTCTGGCAGATCTGCTGAGTTTTTGTTACAAGTGTTTAGTCTTGTGGGCTGATGGAATTGATACATTGCATCAGTGCCATTCTACTCCAGGAGTCAACTGTGATTGTCCTGGGGTGGCTATGGTTAAGGTCATGATCCTTCACAGGAATCTCCTACTTCCCAGTATTCACGACATCCAGGTTTTCCAGCAAATCCAGGAAAAATCCACTGTCCTTGTCCTTCTATGTTACTTCTGGAGACCGAACAGAGACTGAGTGAAACACCTCCACCAAGCATTATCCTAAACTTCCAGACGTCTCCCATTATAGTTCTCCACTTGACTCTCACACTGATCCTGATTCATTCCCGAAGAAGGGCTAATGCCCGAAACGTTGATTCTCCTGTTCCCTAGATGCTGCATGACCTGCTGCGCTTTTCCACCAACACATTTCCATCTCTCACACTGATCCCTCCGTCCTCAGCTTCCTGAGTGTTCCAACCAACTTCATTCCAGGAGCAATAGCTCATCTTTTGATTTAGTATTTTACAACTTCAGGCCTCAACATTGAGTTAATTTTGAACTGTAATAGCTCCCCTCCATTTTATATCCTTTCCTTGGAGTTTTTTTTCTCTTTTTTTGTCTTTCAGACAGCAGCTTTTTAAAAATTCTGCCATTCACACCTCTTCTAGACCCATCTTTTGATTTTTTTTGTCCTGTTACCACTCTGCTTGGCCTTCCTCTCTTATATCATGCAGTCTCTTTAATCTTCCATCCTCTCATAAACCGTCCCTTCTGCTTTACTTCCTGACCCTCCTCCAGCTCTTACCTTCTTAAAACCTACAGCGCCTCCAACTTTTACCAGTCCTGATCAAATCCGAAATGTAATCTTTATTTCTCTTCCTGATTCCTGATGAAGGGCTTTTGCCCGACATACAGTTTCCTGCTCCTCGGATGCTGCCTGACCTGCTGTGCTTTTCCAGCACCACTCTGATCTCGACTCTAATCTCCAGCATCTGCAGTATCCACTTTCGCTCTAATTCTCTTCCGCTCTGTGGCGCTTATTTTCCTGCATTTATTTCAGATTTCCAGCCTATTCTGCTTTCCTTTCATCTTTATATGTCCTTGTCTGTTTTGATCACTGCTGGGTTGATTTAGCAAGGAAATGAGGCAGACAGGTAAAATTATCTTTCGGATTCTATTTCTAAAACCTGTCGGCCAAGTGGCAAGTCTGTTATTTCCTCCACCCCAGTTGCTTCGCCAAATTAATTTGAACCCCTCTTGAAAATGTTCTGCAGTGTCATATTCTCTAAGTGTTAATTAAAAACATTTGACATTGGGGTTTCTTAGCACGCTGTGTTCTTCAGTTTCTGATTGACTTCTCATATCTGAAAATAATTATCTAGATGGATGCTGTGATTCCCTCAGTGGCTGAGTTAATTAAGGCTGTGACTGCCGAATTGTACAGCTTGTAAAGTTGCAGCTTCAAAGCCTTATCCGTTAGTTGACTTCAGTGGTAGCTGTGGAAATGTTACAATTAACCTCAGTGTCCCTGGTGAGCTGACGGAGAGGTGGGGAAGTACGTGGACATTGGGTAAGGACATTGTCAAGCTTGATTGTGGTCTGACTGTGCTTGGAATGCTTTGCCAACTCTATCAAGCGTCACCCACAGCAATGTGGTGACTCACAAACTGGTGGCTACAATTACAACATTTAAAAGTCATTTGGACAGGTACACGAATAGGAAAGGTTTAGAGGGAAATGGGCCAAATGCAGGCAGATGGGACTAGTTTAGTTTGGGTAACTTGATCAACATGGATGAGTTGGACCGAAGGGCCTGTTTCCGTGCTGTGTGACTCTCTGTCTCTACACCTTGCTACCTTACTACTATATAATAAGCTACTTGCTTAAATACATGACTCTTCAGCTGAAGACCTAGTCATGGTTAAACTTGCACCACTTAATATGAATAAGCCCTGTAGACTGATATTGGAAGAAGGGTCTGTGACATTAAGTCTATACAAAGAAGATCTGAACAGATGTCAGTAGCTGCCATCTCTTGCCATACTAATGTCTCACACTATGTGCTTCTGTCTTCATTCTGTTTAACTTTCCCACCAAGAATGATGTGGAAGTGCTGGCATTGGACTAAGGTGGACAAGGTCAGAGGTCAGATGACGCCAGGTTACAGTCCAACAGATTTACGTGAAACCACAGGCTTATGGAGCATTGTTCCTTCATCAGGTGAAGTGTCACTCACATAATGAAGGGGCAGTGCTCCGAAAGCTTGTCATTTCAAATGAACCTGTTGGACTGTAACCTGGCGCAGGCTGACTTCTGACTCCTGGAATAAGCCATGGAATATTCATTATGTTTAAAAATACTATCTAAATGCAAGATGTTGTTGTTGATGTGCTGTGAAACTAGCAGCAGACAGCATTTGAAACCTCATTAGTTATGACCATGTTCCAATGGACTGAGCAGGAGTGGGTGAACTTGAATGTTTCTGGACCATCACATCTAGACAGAATGACACCATCGTGCTCCTGGAGGTACATTGGGACTTCAGCAATGTCCTTGATAAAGCAGCACCTTCCAATCATAGCTGGGCTTTCCCTGATTAATTGTCCCCTGATTTCCCAGCTGTCTCGGAGTTTCTTTTGCCAATCTCTTCAACGTCTTCCTGCCAAAATGCACAATCAATGTCAGCGATATTAATGGACGTGGTGAAATGGCCTTGGCTTCATTCTTATCTTAATTAGGTTTATTTTGAGATAGAATCATAGAATCCCTACAGGAGGCCATTCTGCCCATTGAGTCCACACTGACCCTCTGAAGAGCATCCCGCCCAAACCCACTCTCCTACCCTATCCCAGTAATCCTGCATTTCCCCATGACTAATCCACCCAGCCTAACATCCCTGCTAAATGTTAAATTCTTGCTTACACGTCTTTGAGAATTTTAGCGTTTGTACTGCTGCATTCAGTGCAAGCACCTTTCCTCTCTCACCAAACTGACTGCCTAAAGATTTTTTTTCCCATATCATTGCCCTTCTTTTCCCAACAATGTCTGTCAGTTGCTGGATTAAGCTTCCGTGGTCCTCTTGTCATCTGAATGAATCAGCCATTGTTGATTGGCTGTTCTGAGGAAAGGTCAAATGGACCTGAAACTCTTGTTTCTCTCTCTACAGATGTTGCTGGACCCGCTGAGTTTCTTCGGTGATTTCTGTTTTCACTTCATTGAGTGTGAGTGTTGAGGGGCTACTCGCCCTGTTGTGGGTTGGGGTAATTCTGAATTCGAGCACACTCCCTCACCAACAAAACTCACCAAAGTAGGAGTAAAGGATGAGGGTCAGGTCAATCAAGAATGGTTCCTCCTCTGGGGAGAGGATAACCATTGACCTTCAGAATACGATCGTCATGGTGGCTTGTGGTGGTTCATCCAGGGTTTCTGAATTGCTATGACAACATGTACTTTAAAAGTGTTGTGTTGGAGCTATGGAGCGTGATGGTGGAAGCTCCAATATTCTCCAACATGGCTGACTAGGAATCTCTCCCAATCTTACTGCCTTCCATTGGTGTGCTTGGAAGGATTTGCAACCGGACCTGTTTGAGTATGATATGCGAACACCTTCCAAGCCATCAGGTCCTGGAGTGAGATTTGAACCTTCTAACAGGGACCCAACCCGCTGTATCACAAGACCACCTCAATATAGAATACTCACCAAGAAACCCACCAACAAAATCAGAAGAAATCTCTCTACCCAAAGGGTGTGGGCGGCACGGTGGCACAGTGGTTAGCACTGCTGCCTCACAGCGCCATTCCTGAAGAAAGGCTTATGCCCGAAACGTCGATTCTCCTGTTCCCTGGATGCTGCCTGACCTGCTGCGCTTTTCCAGCAACACATTTTCAGCTCTGACTTGATTCAGCTAAGCCTAATATCCTCATTTTGTTTCTCCTTGCCTGCCAAAGATTAGAAAGCAGTGTCAGTGGAACAGACCAAGGTGACAGATTGAGACGAATTTGATAAGGTTCTCTTTACAGTTTTTGCACCTTAAATGAACAATATTGAACTAGCTGTGTAATATAATAAAAGCAACTCCTTCAAAGTGGCTGAACAGTGATAACATTTTCAAAGATCACATCAGTTCAATCCTACCTTCAGATTTCAGCAATTCTTCATGGTATTTATGTAATCATTGTGATAAAGAAAGTCAATCATCATTACATTGGGCACAGTTGTATTGTATCATTCACAAAGGTATAGTTTCGAAGGAGTGCTGCATTGTCATAGGTGCTGTGTTTTGGATGCGATGGTAAATTGAGTCTCTGTTTGCTTTCTTAGGTCGACAGATTAGCATTGGGGAGCTATTCCTAACATCCAGGCCAATTGCCAATCCTCAACCAACAACATCAGTGAAACAGCTTACCTGAACATTGTCCCATTACTGCTTGTGGGAGCTTGCCGTGTACAAAGTGGTCACTTATTTCCTACAAGACAACACTGGCTCCACTTCACGAAGCACTGCGCTGGATTGTGGGTAGGGTTAGCTCAGTTGTGCTGGAAGCCTGCATTTGTAAAGCAGAGTGAAGCTAGCATCGTGTGTTCAATTGGTTAGGCCACTGTTGGAAGATTGCGTGCAATTCTGGTCTCCTTCCTATTGGAAAAATATTGTGAAACTTGAAAGGGTTCAGAAAAGATTTACAAGGATGTTGCCAGGGTTGGAGGATTTGTGCTACAGGGAGAGGCTGAACAGGCTGGGGCTGTGTTCCCTGGAGCATCGGAGGCTGAGGGTTGACCTTGTTAGAGGTTTACAAAACTATGTGGGGCTTGGATAGGGTAAATAGACAAAGTATTTTCCCTTGTGTTGGGGAGTCCAGAACTAGAGGGCATAGGCTTAGGGTGAGAGAGGAAAGATATAAAAGAGACCTAAGGGGAATCAAGTCAGGTAAAGGAAGTTAAAATGCAGATCAATCATTGTATAAACGACCATGGATTTAAAAGGAATTAATATAAAATAATTTATTCCTAGGACGTGAGCATCACTGGCTGGGCTAGCATTTATTGCCCATTGCTAGTTGCCCTTGAGAAGGTTGTAGTCAGCTACCTTCTTGAACCATGACAGTCCATGTGGTATAGATATTTCCACAATGCCCTGAGGGATGTAATTCAGGAGTTTGACCCAACCACAGTGAAGGAACGGCGATATATTACCAAGTCAGGATGGTGAGGAGTTTGGAGGAGAACTTGCAGTTGTTGTTGTTGCCATGTATCTGCTGCCCTTGTCCTTCTAGATGGAAATAATTGTGGGTTTGGAAGGTATTGACTCTGGATCTTTGGTGAATTTCTGCAGCGTATCTTGTAGATAGTACACACTGCTGCTACGGAGTGTCAGTGGAGGAGGGAGTGGATGTTTGTGGATGTGGTGACAATCGAGTGACTGCTTTGTCCGGGATGGTGTCAAGCTTCTTGAGTGTTGTTGGGGCTGCACGCATCCAGGCAAATGGGGAGCATTCCATCACACTCCTGAGTTGTGCCTTGTAGATGGCGGACAGGCTTTGGGGGAGTCAGGAGGTGAGTTACTCACTGTAAAAGACTGAGCATCTGATCTGCTTTTGTAGTTATAGTGTTTATATGGTGCTGAGTCCAGTTCAGTTTTTGGTCAGTGGATGTTAATAGTGAATATTAGAGCAGTCTCAAGGGAATGAATGGCCTCTCCTAAGACCAGATTACTCAGAACAGACTGAAGTGCTGACTTTTCCATCTGTCTGAATTTGTGCAAATACAGTAGATACTTTCAGGAGCAACAAATCTCTTCACTTTTCCAGATTTACAATAACATTGAGATGATTACAACACATGGAACCAAACATGTGATTAACATAGCCTAAAATGTAGGCCAAAATGGAGGTACGTCGAAATAACTTGTTGAATGTAAACCCAGAAGCAGTGAGATTCGGTAAAGTTCACGGTTATTTGCCACTGGTGTGTTTAAGCAAACCAAATTGCAGAACTGGCTGACCTCGCTCCCTCTAGGTGCCTGAGGAGTAGAATCAGTCTTGAGCTATTCATAAAAACTGGATTCCTTCATTCCTTTTTCTTAAAGAGGTACAAAGGAGAAAAGTATACTTGCATTTATACAGTGCTGTTCACATCCTCAGGGCATGTGGTCACTGCAGTCCTATGGGACTATAGGGCTGCTCTCTCACTGCAGAGCGTCCTATTGGACTATTACAGAGAGATGTCTGGTGGTGGTTTAACCTGAAGGTCAGGTGAGAGGAGAAGGAGAGTCCTTCATGGTAACCTCAGCTGGATAGAGTCATAGAGTCATAGAGTCATAGAGTCCAACCCGTCCATGCCAACCAGATATCCCGACCCAATCTAGTCCCACCTGCCAGCACCCAGCCCATATCCCTTAAAACCCTTCCTATTCATATACCCATCCAAATGCCTCTTAAATGTTGCAATTGCACCAGCCTCCACCACTTCCTCTGGCAGCTCATTCCATACACATACCACTCTCTGTGTGAAAAAAGTTGCCCTGTTGGTCTCTTTTATATCTTTCCTCTCTCACCCTAAGCCTATGCCCTCTAGTTCTGGACTCCCCAACACAAGGGAAAATACTTTGTCTATTTACCCTATCCAAGCCCCACATAGTTTTGTAAACCTCTAACAAGGTCAACCCTCAGCTTCCGATGCTCCAGGGAATGTCTTGTAGGAAATAAGTGACCACTTTGTACACGGCAAGCTCCCACAAGCAGTAATGGGACAATGTTCAGGTAAGCTGTTTCACTGATGTTGTTGGTTGAGGATTGGCAATTGGCCTGGATGTTAGGAATAGCTCCCCAATGCTAATCTGTCGACCTAAGAAAGCAAACAGAGACTCAATTTACCATCGCATCCAAAACACAGCACCTATGACAATGCAGCACTCCTTCGAAACTATACCTTTGTGAATGATACAATACAACTGTGCCCAATGTAATGATGATTGACTTTCTTTATCACAATGATTACATAAATACCATGAAGAATTGCTGAAATCTGAAGGTAGGATTGAACTGATGTGATCTTTGAAAATGTTATCACTGTTCAGCCACTTTGAAGGAGTTGCTTTTATTATATTACACAGCTAGTTCAATATTGTTCATTTAAGGTGCAAAAACTGTAAAGAGAACCTTATCAAATTCATCTCAATCTGTCACCTTGGTCTGTTCCACTGACACTGCTTTCTAATCTTTGGCAGGCAAGGAGAAACAAAATGCAATTATTAGCACATCATATTTTCATATTTCTCAATGTCATTTAAATACATTTCCTACTGTTGGGTCAGAATGTCGATTTAACAGTGGTTAGCTGCTTTCACTCTCCATCAATGCAACTGACAACTGATAGATTAATTATACAACAGAGTGTGAGTAACCCTTTCACTGATTGAGAATGTTTTGTCATATTCTGTATTGACATGCTGCCAATTCTCTGCCTGTGGCTTTGTGACCCTTAGATTACAGACCTTGGAGAGTTAGCTGGAACCGCATAGAAAACCTCCTGCATTTAGCCAAAACTCAATCAGCTTCACGTCAACTTTCAGCTGGTGTTTGTGAGACCCCGGGGCAGGGACAGAAAACATGGGCTTCGAAGCTGCTCCTGATCCAGGGTCTCTCTCTCTCTGCCTCTGGTCCCCAACCCGAGCTCAGTGATCCCACCCTGACCAAGTCTAGTCTAGAGCCCCCTGCCTCAATTATTGTTCTCTGCTGTAACCCCTGTCCAGGCTCCTATTACCCATGCATATGAATGCAAACATTATGGGTAATAGGGCAAACATTAGTGCAATATTTGAGAATATGAAATCAGCTTTTAAAAATAAGTTGTTGTCCAGTGTAGTGTAGGGGAGAAAGGAGGTTATTTTCCCTTTCAGAGTGTCATGAGGCTCTGTAACTTTCTTGCATAAAATGGCAGTGGAAGCAGAGACTTTAACTATTTTGAAGGAGGGGTAGATAGTTTCTTGATTAGCAAAGGGATGAAAAGTTATTGGGAATGTGAGGTTAAAATCAACTGTGACCTTATTGCAAGACGGGCCAGTTCAAGAGACTGAATGGTCTACTTACGCTCCACATTTCTATAACAGCTTGAAGCAAAGTGCTAAGAAAGCTTTGTCCTGCTTGTGGACTAGTGGTTATTTTTAAATGTTGAAGGCTTACTAGGAAGAAGGAACATGTATTGAAGCACCTTTTATTATCCAAATGCCTCTGAGGGCTTTACAAGCAGAGAAGTGCCTTTGAAGACTAATTGCTGCTGTAAGACAAGCCATTGCCACAGCAAATGGCTCAGTGGTTAGCACTGCTGCCTCACAGCACCAAGGGTCCCAGGTTCAATTCCAGCCTTGGGCGACTGTCTGTGCGGCGATTGCACGTTCTCCCCGTGCCTGCGTGGGTTTCCTCCCACAGTCCAAAGATGCGCAGGTCAGATGAATTGGCCATACTAAATTGCTCATAGAGTTAGGTGCATTAGTCAGAGGGAAATGGGTGTGGGTGGGTTACTCGTCGGTGTGGACTGGTTGGGCCGGAGGGCCTGCTTCCACACTGTAGGGAATCTAATCTCAAATTCCCACTGACATTGGTATTGCAAGGATCATAATTTCTGTTTGTTGGTGATGCTGATTGAGCAATAAAGATCAGTCGGGATATCCAAACAAGCTTCACTCGCCTCTTTCGGAATAGTGCCATGGAATTTTGTTTATCCAGCCGACGGAACAAACATGATGCCAGTTTAATGTTGCATCTGAATGACAACACCCCTGACAGGTCAGCACTCCTTCAGTACTGCAATAAACTGTCAGGGAGAGTGAGAGTGAACTCTGAACCTTTTGGTTCACAGGTGACTCATTAAACCATGTTGACATCATGCCCGGATCTTGTTCGTTTCCACAATGCGGGTGTTTTGCGCACCGTTTTCCACTCCTCATAACTCTTCCAAGAGCAGTGACCCATTCATTAGTCAATAATACTAGAATAGGGAAATAAGTCGTCATTTTGTATGACACATTTTGGTGAAAGCCTTTGACCTTGCATTCAGGATTGTAGAATTGTTACTGCGCAGACGGAGGCCATTTGGCCCATCAAGTTGGCATCAGAAGAACATTTGCACCAATTACAAAAGTAATGGGAAAACAACAGAGTCAACTTATCTGATTCAAAATTTAAATAGAGCTTGGCAGTGAACTGTCATTCATGATTAACTGGTACATTCTCCATGGCACTGTCTCTACAAATCAGAGTCCACTTGCCAACTGATCATTATTCTCCTTTCAGGCAGTATAAGTGTTGTTCTCCCTTTGGTTCGGTATTTCTTGTGAATTATCCTGATGAGGTCAAGGTGACATATTTTGGCAAAATGTATTTTTGTTCAGCAATGCTCAATAGTAAAGAAATCAAACGAAATCTACTTCACATCATCTGTCGTTTTGTACCTTCCTGAGAAAGAGACAACATCAATTTTGCAGAAATTGGATTGGGGGGAGGTGGACAAGAATGATGTAGAATTGCTTCGAAAATGCACAATGTTATTGTTTTAAATAACATCTGTACTAAAAACCAGGAAACATAGAAACACAGGAGTAGGAGTAGGCCATTCGGCCCTTCATGCCTGCTCAGCCATTCAATATGGTCATGGCTGATCATGCAATCTCAGTATCTCAATCCTGCTTTCTCCCCATACCCCTTGATCTGTTTAGCCACAGGGCCACATCCAGCTCCCTCCTGACTGTATGTAATGAACTAGCCCCAACAACTTCCTGTGGGAGACAATTTCACAGGTTCACAACTCTCTGAATGAAAACATTATTCCTTATCTCACTCCTGAATAGCTTACCCTTTATTCTTAGTGCTGGATCTCCCCAACATCAGGAACATTCTTCCCGCATCTAGCCTGTACATATCCCATCAGGATTTTGTATGTTTGTATGCGATTCTCCCTCATTCTTCGAAATTCCAATGAGTGCAAGCCCAGTTGATCCAGACTTCCCTCATATATCAGTCCTGCCATCCTGGGAATCAGCCTGGACTCCCTCAGTAGCAGGAATGCCCTTCCTCAGACGAGGAGACCAATACTATACACAATACTCAAGGTGTGGCCTCACAAAGGCCCTGTGTAACTGCAACAAGACATCCAGCAGCAAGGAGAGGTTATTTTGTCTGGATTTATATCTTCCCTCTCACCTGCATGCCAATGAACAATCTACCCAGTCACAGGTAAAATTAATTGAAATTAATATTTTGTTCATCAATTAAAATGACATTCAAACGTTAACCTAAAATAAGTGCTGTGTTTGTAAGTCCACTGTGTAACTGATAGCTCTACAGGGCCTTGGTCAGATCCCAGCTAGAGTACAGTGTGCAGTTTTCAGCTCCTTACCCAAGAGAAGATACTCTTGTCATTGAGGGAGTGCAGCAGAGGTTCACAAGACTCATTCCTGGGATGGCATGTTTTACACTTGAGGACAGATTGGGCCTGTACTCACTGGAGTTCAGAGGAATGAGAGGAGATCTCATTGTAATGACCAACATTGTGACAGGGCTAGATAGACTGGATACAGAGATGATGTCTCGCCTGGCTGAGGGATTCAGAACAGTAGATTACATTCTCAGGATATGAGTTAGGGATACGGGTTTCGGACTGAGAGGAGAAATTTCTTTACTCAGAGGATGGTGAATGTGAGGACTCCTCTCCCACAGAAAGCTATGGAGGCCAAGTCACTGAATATATTTAAGAAAGAAATTGATAGACTCCTGGAGGATATGGCGTTGAGATCCAGGTTCAGTCATGATCATGATGAATGTTGGAGAGGACTCAATGGGCCTCATAGGCTATTTCTCCTCCATTTCCGAATTTCCTGCTGAGTGAAGCTTGAAGTTAACTTCAAACACTCAAGAGCTTGACAATTTTAAAACGGGTTGAGGTCTTTGATTTCAGTGTCAATTTACACTATTATCTAACATATCATAGAGTCATAGAGATGTACAGCATGGAAACAGACCCTTCAATTCAGCTAGTCCATGCCGACCAGATATCCCAACCCAATCTAGTCCCACCTGCCAGCACCCGGCCCATATCCCTCCAAACCCTTCCTATTCATATACCCATCCAAATGCCTCTTAAATGTTGCAATTGTACCAGCCACCACCACTTTCTCTGGCAGCTCATTCCATACACGTACCACCCTCTGCGTGAAAACGTTGCCCCTTAGGATCCTTTTATATCTTTCCCCTCTCATCTTAAATCTTTGCCATCTAGTTTTGGAATCCCCACCCCAGGGAAAAGACTTTGTCTTTTTATCCTATCCATTCCCCTCATGATTTTATAAACCTCTATAAGGTCATCCCTCAGCCTCCGACGCTCCAGAGAAAACAGCCCCAGGCTATTCAACTGCTCCCTTTAGCTCAAATTCTCCAACCCTGGCACATCCTTGTAAATCTTTTCTGAACCCTTTCAAGTTTCACAACATCCTTCCAGTAGAAAGGAGACCAGAATTGCACACAATATTCCAAAAGTGGCCGAACCAATGTCCTGTACAGCTGCAACGTGACCTCCCAACTCCTGTACTCAATACTCTGACCAATAAAGGAAAGCATACCAAATGTCTTCTTCACTATCCTATCTACCTGCGACACCACTTTCAAGGAACTATGAACGTACATTCCAAGGTCTCTTTGTTCAGCAACACAACCCAGGATCTTACCAATAAGTATATAAGTCCTGCTAACATTTGCTTTCCCAAAATGCAGCACTACATTTATTTACATTAAACTTAATTAAACTAAATTAAGCCAAATTAAAATTACCATCAATGAGGAGGAGGGTGGCAGCACAGTGGCAATGTCATTGGGCCATTAATGCAGAACCTCAGGGTAACGTTCCGGGACCATGAGTTCAAATCCCAGCATAGCAGATGGTGAAAACCAGAATCTAATAAAAATCCAGATGAAAAGCTAAATTCATTGCAATCCTGAAACCACTGCTAATTGTCACGAAAAACCCATCTGGTTCACTATGTCCTCGAAGAAGGGAAAATTGCCATCCTTACCTGGTCTGGGCCACATGTGACTCCATTTAGAGACAAAAAAACTGCTGTTGCTGGAATCCAAGGCAGACAAGCAGGAGGCTGGAAGAAGGCAGGCAGCATCAGGAGGTGGAGAAGTCAACGTTTCGGTTGTTAATCCTTCTTCAGGAATGGATGTGAGTAGGGGGAGCTGCAGATAAAGGGCGGGTGGAGGGGGAGAGAGTAGCAGAATAGAGAGGTAGGCATAGGTGAACACAGGAAGTGGGTACAACTTGGTTGGTTGATGGGATGGATGAATCTAGTTGGTAGCTGGAAGGAAGGGTCAGTAGGTGGAATGGAAGGGAGGCGGGGCTGGAAAGGGAATCGGGGGATGGGTGGGAAGGTTATTTGAAATTTGAGAACACAATGTTAAGTCTCTGGGCTGTGACTCCAGACCCGCAGCGAAGTGGTTCACTTTGCCCACTGACCTAACCAGTGATGCCCACATCCTGTGAACAAATACTCAAAAAAACTCATGAGGAGGGTTAACGGTGGCTCAGTGGTTAGCACTGCTGCCTCATAGCCCGAGGGTCTTGGGTTCGATCCCAGCTTAGGGTTACTGTCTGTGTGGAGTTTGCACATTCTCCCCATGTCTGTGTGGGTTTCCCTGGGTGCTCCGGTTTCTTCCCCCAATCCGAAGATGTGTAGTTTAGGGTGGATTGGCCATGTTAAATTGCCCGTAGTGTAGATTAGGCTAGGTAGATTAGTCATGGGAAATGTAGGGTTGCAGGATCTGGGTGGGATGCTCTTCGAAGGGTCAGTATAGATTCGATGGGCTGAAAAGCCTGCTTCCACACTGGAGGGACACAAACTCCAAAGAAAAGCATTAATCAAATCCAACAAATTTGCCTTGACTTTTAGCACAGTAGCTATTTTAAGACATAACCACGAATTAGAACACTCTCTGGTCTGCTCCAGTCAACTGTACTAACCAGATAACTAAGGATAACCATCAAACACTCACTACAGTTGAACACATTGAACATTTTAGATCAAACATCCAGTGTGAACCAAGGGATTTTAAGTCTGAAATAACACATAAAGGAGTATGACATGTAGATCTTTATCTTTTAAGTAAATCCTATAACAATACCCACATTCAGAGAAAGGAAAAGGAATCCATACCTCTGTTGCCTAAATGATGCAAAATGCAAATGTATAAAAACACACAAGGGGATACTGGTGAGAGTGGGGAAGGAAAGGATAATGAAGGAATGAATGAGAGAAGGAAAGAGAGAGAAATAAAGAGAGAGATGTGGAGAAAAGGAGAGGGAGAAAGAAAAGCAGAAAAGGAATTGATGTTTAGGCATTTAGATGGCGTTTTTCATGACCACTGGATGTCCAATGAATAACTTATGGAAGTTTGGGCTACATGATACAGTCAGTAGTGAGCCAGCCCTGCAGCTGTTGAACTGGGGAGTTGTGATAATCTTTTCAAGAACAGACTTTATTTCACCCAATCTCAGGAGGGCATTCTGCCCGAGAATGAGCTGGTGCCCTAATGCAAGGCAAGAGACAAAATAAATCGCAGATGCTGGAATCCAAAGTGGACAGGCAGGAGGCTGGAAGATCACAGCAAGCCAGGCAGCACAGGAGGTGGGGAAGGTGACATTTTGGGTACAACCCTTCTTCAGAACCGGGGGTGGGTGTGGGGGAGCTGCAGATAAAGGGGGTGGCAAGGGCAGAGTGGTTAAGTGGGGAAAGGTGAAGACAGGTAGAGGGTACGACCTGGTTGGTCAATGGGAGGAATGGATCTGGTTGGTGATGGGAGGAGTGGAAGGGAGGGGGAGGGGCTGGGAGGGTATGGGGGATGAGAAGGGAAGTTATTTGAAATTGGAAAACTCAGTGTTGAGTCCTCTGGGCTGTAGGCTGCCCAGGTAGGGGATGAGGTGTTGTTCCTCCAATTTGTGGTTTGGTTTGTTGTGGCAATGGAGGAGGCCAAGAATGGTCATGTCCGAAAGGGAGTAGGAAAGGAAATTAAAATGGGCGGTGACTGGGAGATCCGGTCAGCCCCTGCAGGCCCAGCTGAGATGCTCAGGGAGCCGTTCCCTTAGTTCATGTTTGGTCTCCCTGATATAGAGAAGACGACATCGGGAACACCTGATACAGTAAACAAGGTTGGAAGAGATGTCTGTTAGGTTGGAGGAGAGGCAGGTGAACCTCTGTCTCACCTGGAAGGACTGATTGGGGCCCTAGCTGGAGGTGAGGGGGTGGTGTACTGGCAGGTTTTGCATCTTTTCTGGTTGCAGGGGAAGGTACCTGGGGGTTCAGGGGCATTAGTGACGGGAGGGATGCAAACTAAGGATTTGGTGAAGGGAACAGTCCTTGCAGAGGGCAGAGAGGGGTGAGGAGGGGAAGATGTTTTTGGTGGTGGGGTCTCGTTGGAGTTGGCAGAAGTGTTTGAGGATGATGTGTTGGATGCAGAGACTGGTGGGGTGGTGGGGGAGACAAGGGGTCTCTGTCTTTATTGCGTTGGGAGGGGATGGTGGTTTAGAGTGGTGGAACGGGGAAGAGAGGTGGTGCAGTGGAGGGCTGTCTGGAGGATGGAGGGAGGAAAAGCGCGTTGTTCAAAATAGGTGGACATCTAGGATGCTCACGGGTGGAATGTCTCCTAGTCTGAGCAGGTGCAACAGAGGCAGAGGAATTGGGAGAATGAGATGGAGTTCTTGCAAGTACTGAAGACTTGTCTCTACACAAATCATGTCCTACTGTGCTCCAACTCTTCCATTGTTACACCGACGACTGCATCGGCACAGCGTCCTGCACCCAGGCTGAATGAGAGCAGTTCATCGACTTCACTCACAACTGCAACCCTGCTCTGAAATTCACTTGGCCCATCTCGGACACCTCTCTCCCCTTTCCTGACCTTACCATTTCCACCTACGGTGACGGACATCTACTACAAACCTACAGACTGCCATAATTACCTGGGCTACACCTCATCTCACCCCAGTATCCTGCAAGAACTCCAATTCCTCTGCCTCCACTGCATCTACTCTGACGAGGAGACATTCCACCCACGAGCATCCCAGATGTCCACCTACTTTGAACAACAGATTTTCCTCCCTTCATCATCCAGACAGCCCTGCTCTCCACCACCTCCATTCCCCGTTCCACCACTCTAAACCACCATCCCCTCCCAATGTAATAAGGAGAGTCCTCCTTGTCCTCACCTACCACCCCACCAGTATCCACATCCAGCACATCATCCTCAAACACTTGCGCCAACTCCAAATAGACTATTAAGAACATCTTCCCCTCCCCACCCCTCTCAGCCTTCCGCAAGGATGGTTCCCTCCGACAGTCCTTGGTTTGGGACACTCTCCCCAACAACTCCCTGAACCCATAGGTGCCTTGCCCTGCAACCAGAAAAAATGCAAAACCTGTGGGTACACCACACCCCTCACCTCCAGCCAGGGCCCCAAACAGTCCTTTCAGGTGACACACACATTTACCTGTCTCTCTTCCAACCTCCTCTTCTTTGCATCTTTTCTAGTTGCAGGGCAAGGTACCTGGGGGTCCGATAGCGGAGGTGTCATGAACCAAGGACTGTCGAAGGGAATGGTCCTTGTGGAGGCCTGAGAGGAGTGGGAAGGGGAAGATGTTCTTGGTGGTGGGGTCTAGTTGGATTTGGTGGAAGTGTTTAAGGATAATGTGTTGGATGTGGAGACTGGTGTTGTGGTAGATGCTCCCGATGTGGTCTTCTCTACACGGGAGACCAAATGTAAACTTAGGGAACAGCTCACCGAGCATCACAGTCAGGTCTGCAGCGGCTGACCAGACCTCTCAGTCACCGCCCATTTCAATTTCCCCAACCACCCCCTTTCTGACATGACCATCCTTGGCCTCCTCCATTGCCAAAACAAACCACGGCACCTATTGGAGGAACGACACCTCATCTTCTGCCGGGGTAGCCTACAGCTCAGTTCTCCAATTTCAAATAACCTCCCTCCCCATCTCCCGACTTCCTTTCCAGCGCCTCCCCTTCCCTGCCACTGCTCGCTGCCACCAACCGGATCTATTCCTCCCATTGACCAACCAGTTGTACCTTCTACCTGTTTTCACCTATCCCTCCTTCACCACCCTGCCCCCCACCCCATCCACTTTTTCTGCAGCTCCCCTTGCACCCACCCCCAATCCTGAAGAAGAGTTACACCTGACTCATTCACTTCTGCACCTCCTGATGCTGCCTGGCCTGCTATGTTCTTCCAACCTCCTGCCTGTTTACTAATGGAAGACTGGCACTGTAGTAGTGCAGTAATGTGGTATTGTGGCAGCGCCATGCTCGAATGGTGGCCACTGCTGGGACTGCAGGCAGCCCTGACAAAGAGGATGCTGGTCTTGAGATAGATCTGGGGTATGGCCAAGGTCAGTCTGGTAGACAATGAAGAGGGGGAAGTGAGATGGTTGTGGATGATGGTAGGTGGTGGTGGTAGAGGGTTTGAGAGAAGAGGGTAAAAGGATGTATGAGACTAGGGATACTGTGCCTCCTTCTCCAACAGCTCCTGACACCGTTTGGCATGATCACTTTAGAAACAGGAGTCATTCGAACATTATCCTTTCGCATAAGAACATACCACAGGAAACATTGTGTCAGCAATGAGTAGCTGTAATCGTGTGGACTTTCAGAGCTGTAATAAATTTGGTAAGGCACAGACAGGAGGCTGCTGTCGGTAACTTGAAAGACTGAGTGAGTCAGAATGGCTGCGAATTTTCCAGTCACTGCTGTGATCTAACTTTGCATGTACATGTTTAGCGAGAAAGAAACAAAACAAACCTCTAAAGATGGCTGCTGGAGAGATATCAGACAATAGTTCTGACACTCTACACCGTACACCAGGCCAGCATTGTCAAATCTTAAGGTGATAAATTGCCTGTAACTGTTAGAGCAATGACTGCCGAATGTGAAGTGTTCAGATACACAGCAGTGTTTTGTGCAGCATCAGGAGGTTCAGAGACAGACCCGTGAAAAATGGCTGAAGGTGGTGATCCCAAAATGAAGCTCTCATAGATAATGTTGAGGTTATATGATCGAACAATATTTATTGCAAGGGTGAAAATAAAGCTGAGAGCCCAATGCAATGGGGAGAATGAAGATCTGGAGTTCCGGAGAGTCATGGCATATTATGACTGATGCCCATTTTGTTATGATGCTTCATGGTTTACCCCCAGGTGGCTATGGTGAGGATGGATGAATCACTCCCATTCTTCATGGAACCTTTCTCTTGATTGGTTGCAGCATGGCTAATTTAGGGAAGGATCACTTGTCTCATGGATATTGTTGACCAATCCAAATATGTCAATGTTTTTAAAAGGAGCTAAATTAATAAATTCAAAGTGAGAATGAGTGAGTTTATTAGCTCTAAAAGATTATAAAACACAACACATTTGCAGACAGAATAAAAATATGAATTGAGTAAGAGAACAGTCAAAAAGATAGGGTTCTGTGAAGAGTTGATGATGGAATGTTGCAGCTGTTTAAGTTGGTTGGTACCAATAACGCAGATGCTGGTATCCATAACACTGGTGTTGGTACCAGTAACACTGGTGTTGGTACCCCCCCTTAACACTGATGTTGGTACCAGTAACACTGGTGTTGGTACCAATAACGCAGATGCTGGTATCCATAACACTGATGTTGGTACCCTCCAGTAACACTGGTGTTGCTACCAGTAACACTGATGTTGGTACCAGTAACACTGGTGTTGGTACCAGTAACACTGATGTTGGTACCCCCCTTTAACACTGATGTTGGTACCAGTAACACTGGTGGTGGTACCAGTAACACTGATGTTGGTACTCCCCCAGTAACACTGATGTTGGTACCCCCCCCAGTAACACTGGTGTTGGTACCAGTAACACAGATGTTAGTACCCTCCAGTAACACTGGTGTTGGTACTACTAACACTGATGTTGGTACCAGTAACACTGATGTTGGTACCAGTAACACAGATGTTGGTACCCATAACACTGGTGTTGGTACCAGTGACATTGGGGTTGGTACCCATAACACTGGTGTTGGTACCAGTAACACTGATGTTGGTACCAGTAACACTGATGTTGGTACCCATAACACTGGTGTTGGTACCAGTAACACTGATGTTGGTACCCCCCCGATAACACTGGTGTTGGTACCACTCATACTGATGTTGGTACCAGTAACACAGATGTTGGTACCCATAACACTGGTGTTGGTACCAGTAACACTGATGTTGGTTCCAGTAACACTGGTGTTGGTACCAGTAACACTGATGTTGGTACCTGTAACACTGGTGTTGGTACCAGTAACACAAATGTTGGTACCCATAACACTGATGTTGGTACCAGTAACACTGGTGTTGGTACCAGTTACACTGATGTTGGTACCAGTAACACTGGTGTTGGTACCAGTAACACTGATGTTGGTACCCCTCTCCCCCCAGTAACACTGATGTTGGTACCAGTAACACTGGTGTTGGTACCAGTAACACTGATGTTGGTACCAGTAACACAGATGTTGGTACCCATAACACTGATTTTGGTACCAGTAACACTGATATTGGTAACCACCCCAGTAATACTGATGTTGGTACCTCCCAGTAACACTGGTGTTGGCATCAGTAACACTGGTGTTGGTACCAGTAACACTGGTGTTGATAGTGAAGATAGTGAAGAAGTCGATTCAAGATTCTTGGTCCTGCAGTTAACTGACAGGTTAGTACTGTCTCCTTCTTGATGGAGTCCTCACATGTTTTCCTGCCTTCCAGCCCTCTGTAAGAGAAAAATGTATTCCTTTCTTTTCCTGAAGTGCAGAGGTGCTTTACTCAAGCTGTGACCTTCATTAGACCACCCTAGCACACCACCCCACCAACAGACATAGACTGGGATGGAGTCGGGGTGGTCACAGTTAGTTTTTAAAGTCCGTATCTGTACATTCCCGGAGAAATAAAACAAACATGTCTGCAGTTTGGGAAACAATCCACAGGCGATGGCTTTCTGTTGTGGGTGGGGAATGTGGGGAGGTGGTGTCATCCCCTTGTTATCTCTGTGGCCACAGGGAATCATAGTCCAGTTTGTTTTGACTTGTCTCCCTCCCTTTGAAAAGTTGCTTTGAGGTTTCTTGTCACCTTCCAGTGTGACATTCAAGGGTTCCTCCCACTGAGCTTATGTCCATGAACTACTGAGCTTGAGACTGTGCATCCTCTTTTAAAAAACACATCTGCAAATATAAGACCAATATATTGATAAGTAATCTAAACTTACGGTCTGTTGCTGGAATGCATTAAGCAAAATCCACCATCTCAGATGATGAAAATCTAAAGCTTAGTGTGGTAAACCATGGCCCAAACATGTTAGAAGAGATTTGGAGCATTTCATAATCCGCTAAGCCTTGACTTAATGGATCCTAAACGATGTTTCTTTGCAGGTCTTTGATGTTTTCCTGATGAATTTTGATTCAAAATGGATGGGAGCGTGAGACCAACTTCCTATCTCTTCAAGATACTTCCAGCTTCCCCGATGTTTATTTTGAAAGCCAAGATAGAGGATATGGAAAAGAAAGGTGTGATCAGGGAAACAATTACTCCTCCTTACTGGATTAGCCACATAGTCAGCAGTCAAAAAATCTTGGGACTTTGTGAATTTGCATCCGAGTATTTTCACAGCTTGCAATGGCAAAGGTCTCTCCTACCTTTGATGTGAAGGATGGTCAATGGCAGGTGAAGGTGGGTGAAACAAATAGCTTTCTAACTACATTCTGGCTAGCATTTGTGAGGTACAGATGGTTGTGCATGTCATTTAGCATTTCCACTGCTCCAGAGGAATATCAGCACAGACAACTAAAGATAACAAAAGGGTAGAAGGTATCGCAGTGATCTGCTGGTCTATAGATGTGAAGATATAATGGAAGAGTCCATTGCAGACCACAATCAGAATCTCGTGGATTGCTGGAATAAGCTTGTCAGATGAACATGAAGCCGAATAAGAACAATATGCAACTGAAGGTGCTGATGGCAAGTACATTATTACTGGCGTGTACTGACAGCGATAGCATGGAGACCAGCTAGTTTTCTTTATATTGGTAAATCTGCAGCAAATAATTGTGTCTTCAACTTCTTTTAATGAAGCAAGGGAATGTTCGATGAAAGGTTTTTGGTTAGGATACTTGTGTGATTTGCAATGGTTAAGGTGAAAGATATTACAGACCCAGATAGCAACAGAAATGAAAGCAATGCAGTTATTTGTCAGATTTGTGAACTACATAGTAAAGTTCTCATCTGATTTTTTTATTAGAGTGTGAGCCTGTTTGGAGCCTCATTGCTAAGGCTATGCAGTGGGGCTGGGGGAAGGAATATGAATTGGGTTCCATTATAATTAAATAACTGTTACCACTGTAACAGCAGTCACTATGGCGATGACACTCCCTAGAGAAGTGACATCACAACAGGACCAAGCAGATACCAGATGATCTGCCAACACCATCTCACACACATGCCGTTAAACAACCTGAATGTTTTTGAGATTATGGTTGAATTGCAACATTCAGGGACAGATTTTTTTTTAAAGTGGAACATAAACAGAAATTGCTGGAGATACTCAGCAAGTCTGGCAGCAACTGTGGACAGAAAGCAGAATTGACGTTTTGAGTCCAGTGACCCTTCTTCAGAACTGATAGCAGATAGGAGAAAGTGGTACATAAACTGAAGACAAGAGTGATGGGGGTGAGGGTGGGGGGAAAGAATTGACCAAATAGGTGGAGATGAAACCCAGAAAGAGAGAGAGAGAGAGAGAGACAGAAAGAGGGAGAGAGAAAGAAAAACACCAGATAGGCAATCAAAGGGCTAGTTAATGGTAAGCCAGGGGGAAAGGAAAGCTGATAACGGGGCCATAAATGCGTGAAAATGTTGGTTTTGTTTTAATTTATAGAAGAAAGTGAGGCTGACTAAAATGAGCAAAGTTTTTGTTCATGAGTGATAATTTTCTTTACATTGGGAAATGTGTAACAAATGATAATGCATGTAATTTTTTTCAATGCTAAAAGGGAATGTTTGATGAAATGTATTTGGTAAGAACACTTGTGACTTGCAATGTTCATGTGAAATCTGCTGTACATTTCCATCTCTTTGGAAGCAGTAATCATGAAACAAGGAATCAGGTGCTGAGTCCACCTCAGATTGAACAGTGATAATATCCTGTGCTGTAGGCCCCAATCTGACCCCCACACTGGTTGGCTAGAGTCCTCTGGCTATAAGCAAGTAGGAAAAATATCAAGAAACAAAGAACTGCAGATGCTGGAAATCTGAAACAGAAACCAAAACTCAGTGCCATGGTGGCTCAGTGGATAGCACTGCGGCCTCACAGCACCAGGGAGCCAGGTTCGATTCCAGCCTCGGGCAGCTGTCTGTGTGGAGTTTGCACATTCTCCCCATGTCTGCATGGGTTTCCTCTGGGTGCTCCGGTTTCCTCCTACAGTCCAGGTTAGGTGGATTAGCTATGGGAAATGCAAGGATTGGGTGGGAAGCTGTTTGGAGGGTTGGTGTGGGCTGAATAGCCTGTGTCCACCCTGTAGAGAGTCTGATTCTAAAATCTGAAATTGCTGAAGAAACTCAGCAGGTCTGGCAACATCTATGGAGAGAAAGTAAAGTGAGCGTTTTAAGTCCCTTCAATAGAAAAATGTACCTATTGGCTAGATTAAAGCATTAGTTTGGACATGCTCTTTAAGGTTAGCTAAAAGCACATTTCCTCCTGTTGTTATTCATACCTACAATTCGTATATTAAGTAAGAGTCATTGTTTTGTCACATCACTTGGCTGCTTCTATTGCTTACTGCATGCAAAATAAACCTTACGTTTATATTTCAAAGTTATACCCTTACAGGCAGTGTGATATTATATTATGATCACAAGCTGTGAAACACATCTTACATCAACTCCGGCTGTGTTTTGTTTGATACCACTCAATTTTGAAGTGATTCCATTTAAAATAAACACGTGCGTAATCCAATGTTGTGGTTCCCCAACGCAAGTGAGTTCATAGTGGATGCGCTGTGAGTTCTTGGGGTTTAATTTGCTCTGTGCATTAGTGCTAATGCACATGTTAATTGTGCATTTAAGGGGCAGTAATTTGTGTGATTTGGCATTAATTGAGTAGACTGTAACTGTGGCACATGCTCCTAAATTTGCTTTTGGAATATTTCCAACACACAGGCATAGCGCTCATGTTTTTTTTGCTTGTTAACTGCTTGTTCAGCACCAATTAATATAAAACATGCAAATTTACTGACTATTTAACTTCATTCTCACAGTGTATTAATGTCACTCATTTAAAATAGCATGAATGCACTAGAGGGAAAAATCAACATCCCAGTAATGAACAGAACAGAAAACACTGACTAAACACAGTGGCATTTCAGTGACCTCTTACAATGTGGCTCTTCTGTCCTGCCAGATAGCATAGAGGCAAAGGATTATAGAAACAACAAAGGAAGAAAAAGAGGGGCTTACATTTATATGAAATCTTTCACAACCTTAGGACACCAAAAGCACTTTAAAGCCTGTGAACTACATTTGAAGTGTATTGGGACAATTATTGGGGGTTTAAATTTAATTGGGGATCTTAGTCTTTCAGCAGGGAATTTATGTGATTCCCTGTAATTTTATGCACTGACGATTAAGCGGTGTGAAGCTCAATATGTATCTCCATCAACAATTGAACTTAGACTCAGTGTCACACGCAAAAGCCTGACAGCCTGAAGTGAAGGCCGTGGGAGTAAGGTTCCATAAACCTTGAGTAAATAGAGTCATAGAGTCAAAGAAATATCAAATCAGTCACATGGGTGCTCTGTGGGACCAACGCTCAACAAGTTGAAGCATCTTTTATTGTAAGCAACGTGTCCTGGAATGGGAGAGGTGGTTGAGGGTAAAGGCTAGGGCATCTACACAGAGAAGGAAGATGATTGAACAGGATCTGTCTGTGGTTCTCTGGAACATGTTGAGTTGGTCACTTGTGTTCCTGTCATAGAGGTGTACAGCACGGAAACAGACCCTTTGGTCCAACTCGTCCACGCCAACCAGATATTCTGAACCGATCCAGTCCCAGTTGCCAGCAATTGGCCCACATCCCTCCAAACCTTTCCTATTCATGTACCCATCCAGATGCTTTTTAAATGTTGCAATTGTACCAGCCTCCACCACTTCCTCTGGCAGCTCATTCCATACACGCACCATTCTCTGTGTGAAAAAGTTGCCCCTTAGGTCCCTTTTAAATCTTGCCCCTCTCACTTGGTTGCAGAGGGCAACATAATAACATTTATAAAATTATTGGAAGGGATTTAAAAAGAGGGTCCCATACATTGTGTTGGACCAATATTTTTATTCTGCTGTCTCTTATATTTATCTTTGCTGCAGTATGATTCAAAGGTAGAATGTTCAGAAAGTGAGATTTCTCCACTGTATTGAAGAGGGAATTCTAGGTGTGATATCTTGGTGAAGATCTGATCCTGCATTGCCATTACTATATATAAATGTGGAAGTTATAGTCTAATGTGATGACATGAATTTGAATGAGAAACCAATTCAACAAAACATTTCGCAAAACCTTTTTTTTACACTAATCCTCAAATTAGCCAGCATGCAGTTCACCTTTGTCACGTGTTCAATAGCAGTATGTAGTTCAAGCTAAAAAGCCTATCCAATATATAAGGCAATCCCCACATACAGTGTACAACTGAATCACAATGATGTCCATTTCCTTGTGAACCACTCCTGGTTAAATGTCAGTCTGTCTTTTGCTAACAGGATCCCCCTTCTAGTTGATCCCACTGACCAGCACTGACAGGCAATTGTGGTGCAGTCATGTAAAAGGGAAGACCTTTAGCTTCAGACCATTATTTCTGATGCTTGTTCCACAAGGTAGGTATTGGGGGGGGGGGGGTTCAGATGTTCTATGCTTACTGTTGAAAGGAGTACATGTGGCTTGTTATTGGGGAAAAGCTGTCACAAGACAGACTCCAGAAAGAGGATGTAAAGAAGCCTAAACCCCAGCAACCAGTCACTGCGTATATAATACAGGTACAGGTGTTGGACCACATTTATAAATAGGGACACATTGTTCTATGTTTTTTCTGTCTAGGCTCAATAGGGTGCTCGATGCTGCATGATAATATACAAGAGCTTTAAATTTGCTTAGTTCTGCTACCAGTAAACCATTTTTATATAATCACTCAGAGGTTTAATTGCCATGAACGGCAATGTTTCAAGAAGGCTCCTCATCACCTTCTCAAGGGCAACTCGGGATAGACAATAAGTCCTGGTCTAGCTAGCAACATCCATATCCCATGAGTGAATAACAAAAAAAAACCTTTTTGCTCACCACAAAATACAACATCTGAAACATTGACTCTTTCCATCCCTGTGTACCATCTTTAAAATACACTGCAGAAATTCAGTACCACTCTCCAAACCCATAACTTTTATGATGAATGCGGTCACTGGACGAGCAATTGAGAATCGTAAGATAATGTTCTGGGGACATGGGTTTGAATTGCACCATATAGATGTTGGAATTTAAATTCAATAAAATCTGGTTTAATGAGGTCCATACAACTATGATTGATTGTTGTAAAAATCCTGAAGAAGGGCTCATGCCCGAAGCGTCGATTCTCCTGCTCCTTGGACGCTGCCTGACCTGCTGCGCTTTTCCAGCAACACATTTTCGGCTCTGATCTCCGGCATCTGCAGTCCTCACTTTCTCCTGTTGTAAAAATCCATATGGTTCACTGATCACTCGTTCTTACCCACGTTTCTGCTGCCTTTGTCCTTCAAAATGGTAGAGATCATGGGTTTGGAAGGTGCTGTCTAAGGATCTTTGGAGAACTTCCACAATGCATCTTATGGATAGTACACATTGTTGCTGTTGAGGATCGCTGGTGAAAGGAATCGATGATTGTGAATTTGATTTCAATTAAACAGGCTGCTTTGTACTTGGTGGTGTCATGTTTCGTGAGCATTATTGAGTTTGGACTGGTATCTCTTGGCATCATTACCATAAGTACTGAAGTAAGTCAGTGTGCAATGAGCAAGTGAAAATCCACGTGGAAGACCTGGTTAACATGACAATTATCCTACAAGCAACCTATCGTTAACCACATTCAAAATGAACAATTTCCTCTGATAAAGTAGGTCAGAATTGTGTGGTAATATTGCATCAGTTCTTGCCTGATTGGCTTGTGGCAGTGTAACATCCACATGATAAACCTGAGGCCATGCAATACTCAGCTGCCCATCTTCTAACTCACACCACGCCACATACATCCATCATCACTGTGCCACTGAACTGGAATGGCTCCTTCATCAGCAGTGCCTGTTCTGGAAGCTTGACACTACTGTGCCCTATTACCTCTTTCCGTAATTGTCTTCGTGAAGTCCTGGCTTCTCAGTTCTGGCCTCTTGAGCATCCTTCATGTTGCTCCCTACTCTATTGGTTGCTATGGTTTCAGCTGCCTGGGTCTTATGCTCTGAAATTCTTTCCCTATTCCTCTCTGTTTCTCTTTCCTCCTTCAGGGATTCTTTATAACCTACGTCTTTGAGCAAGCTTTTGGCCAATTGCTGTAAGAACTCCTTAAGTGTGTAAGGAGTTAAAAGCACTATACAAATGCAAGCTGTTGTAGCAATATCTTTTATTTTCTTACCATAATTCTGCAATTACTTTTCTGAGGTTGCCTGCTAGATAGTGCTATGTTTTGAATATATCTTTTTGCACATTGGACCAACCTTTCATCACTTTAGGCAAGAACTGTTAGATCTCCTTAACTCACTTCCTTTCCCACCAGCCTGACTAATATTTTCCGATTTGCTCCCCCTGCTTTCCCATTTCACTCAAGAGCCTTGGTACGCCTTCCACTTTTTGGCAACCATGTAGAGATGAAAGAATAATAGGGAATCATTTTAACATTTTAATGTTAAGATGTTTAGTCTCATCGAGATTATCAAAGCCTAGGGTCTGCTTTTAATCTAAACGAGAAAATAAATAACATGCTTCAAACAAAACAGCAATGTGCAAGAACTAACGTCTGCCCTGGAATGGATTAAATGTGGAATAATCTAAAGGTACATAGCAATTGAAATGGTGCAGGAATTTCAGAAATTATTGTTGCTAATTTTTTCAATTGGAATGTCAGACTTGGAGAATTACTGAATTAATCATCGTATCAGTAACAAAATGGTCTTGATATTAACACCCTTGCAGGGTGCAGACATGTTAATTAAAAATAACATCAGGGGATGTATTCACAATACAGTTTTTTTAAAACCTCATTTGTGGGATGTGGATGTTGTTGGCTGACCAATATTTATTGCCTGTCCCAAGTTGCCCTCGAGAAGGTAGGAGTGAGCTGCCTTCTTGAACTGCTGCAGTCCACTTGCTGTTGGTTGACCCACAATGTCACTATGGAGGAAATTCTAGGATTTTAACCCAGCAACACTGAAGGAACGGCGATATATTTCCAAGTTAGGATGGTGAGTGACTTGGAGAGGAACTTGAATGTGCTGGTGTTCCTATGTATCTGCTGCACATGTCATTCTAAATGGAAATGGTCGTGGGTTTGGAAGATGCTGTCTGAGGATTGTTGACAAATTTCTGCTGTGCATCTTGTTGGTGGTACACGCTGTGGCTACTGAGCGTCGGTGGTGGAGGGAGTGGATGCTTGTGGATGTGGTGTCAATCAAATGGGCTGCTTTGTCTTGGATGGTGTCAAGCTTTTTGAGTGTTGTTGAAGCTGCACCCACCCAGGCAAGTGGGGACTATTCCATCACACTCCTGACTTATGCCTTACAGATTTTTGGGAAGTCAGAAGGTGAATTAGTGTATTCCCAGCCTCTGAGCTGCTCTTATAGCCACTGTGTTTATGTGGTGAGTCCAGCTGAGTTGCTGGTCAGTGGTAACTATCAGGATGTTGATAGTGGAGGATTCGGTTATGGTAACACCATTAAATATCAGTTACATTGTCTCTTGTTGCTGATGGACATAGCCTGGCATTTGTATGGCATGAATGTTACTTGCCACTTGTCAGTCCAAACACAAATGCATCTTATTCAATAGCAGCAGATACTGTGGTATTCCAGTGTCCTGCATGGTAAGAGAACAGACTTGGATTACACCTTTGATTTGATTTGAAATGAGTGGGTAGCACTCTGTATATAATTACAAGTCAGACCTGATTTAAATTCACTGTTATTAATTGGAAATACAACATGGAAAGGGTTTGGAAACACAACATGATGAGGGAGACGGAAGTTTCTGGTTCTGAAGACTTTTTCTGGTTTCTGAAGACTTTAAGGAAACCTCTGTCTTCTCCCATTATAATTACCAACCCTCCCTGTCCCTCACTGAGTTGGTGGACTTTTGTGCTTCTCACTTATTGGAGAATGCTCCCCATTAATATCGCCTCACTCCCAGAGAGCAGTCAGAATATTATTTTACTGGGGCTGGGTGGAAAACAGATCACAACATTGATAGTAAGGGATTTATTTTTAACCTTCTGTACTATAGAGATGCCAACTAATATCAGATCCCTGACTGCAATGATTATACTCCCTGTCATAAGCCAGTACAGTATAAACAATCTTCTGTTAACACTCCTGTTCTCTGACACATACTGGACTTGGTGACTGTTCCAAAAGGACTGTCTGGCCTGGTTATTTTTTTAAAAAAATATCTTTCACAAATGTAATCTATCCACTATTGTAATCTATCCACAAATGTAATGCCACTATTTTAAAATCCAAACTACAAAAATGGCAAATATCAGACACCTTCCACTAGAGAATGCAACCACAGAACACTGACCACAGCAGTGATTATTTCTGCCCTTATCCCTTCCAGTAGAAAGTGTCAATGTCTAAATTAACTAGAGACAAAAAAAACTGCAGATGCTGGATTCCTGAAGACGGGTTACAGCTGAAACGTAGACTTCTTCAATTTCTGATGCTGCTTGGCTTGCTGTGTCTTCCAGCCTCCTGAATGTCTAACTTAAAGGCTGGTTATAATAAAGTTACTTAGCCCCAGAGGACCATTTGTCCATTAGAGAGAGACAACTGGTGGTGGTTTAACCTGAGGGTCAGCAGACCTCAGACAAAACAAAGGCATAATCTTCATGTCAACCTCAGCTAGTGTGGGATTTGAATCCATGCTGGTGCATTACAAACCAGCCATTCATTGAACTGAGCTAACCAATCCCAGTGTTAGCCTGTGTAAGCATCCGAAGGCCATCATAAAAGGCGATTTCACAAATCAGGCGAAACTGAGGACTGCAGATGCTGGAGATCAGAGTCAAGATTAGAGTGGTGCTGGAAAAGCACAGCAGGGTCAGGCAGCATCCAAGGAAACCTAATGAAGGGCTTTTGCCCGAAACATCGATTTTCCTGCTCCTCTGATGCTGCCTGGCCTGCTGTGCTTTTCCAACACCACTCTAATCTTCACTCCAATTTCCCACATCAAATGCAATGGTGTGTGTGTGTGTGTCTGTGTGGAGTGGGGCGTGGGGGCATGTGGGGGAAGGGGGGAAATGGATTTAGAATTCCATTGTGGAATGAGGTTCAACAGTGGGAGGGTAATATACTCCCAACAGGTTATCCCCATGCTGGGTGATGTAGCCAAAGACTTAGGCTGATATCTTACATCAGCAAGCATCTGTCTTAATCATCTACACGATTTTGGAAGGAGAGCACAGTAACAGAAGTGAATAACAGGAAGCTCCGTCTGTCTGTACAAGATACAATGCCAAAGTCTGTTGAAATGGGCCATTAACTCCATCCTTCTCACCTTGTCCCCGAGGAACCTGGTTCAGTTGCTTTATGTGAAGCAGCCAACAGAAGGTGAGCTTTGCGTCAGTGATACCTGTCATAACTGAGGGAAGATCGAGTCCCCTATTGGGGAAGTAACAGTATACCACAAGCTGCTGTTGACTGCTCTGGACTCCATACAAATGATGAATTGTGAATAGAGGCTTTGATATGAAGCAATATATCCTTTATTAGCAGTGCTAATTTCCATCCATATGCTCCGACGAGAGGATGGAAATGGAGCATAACCGTTCCAAAAAATAATTTCCCAGCATTAAGGGACTTAAAAATTAAATTTGGCATCAGAGTTATATAAATGGAAAAAGAAAAATACCCTTGACTTGCTGGGCTGAAGTTTCTGCTCCACTACACTGTTTGGTGAAGGGAGGAACTAGAGCCAAACTTTGCACATTTCTATATTTATATATGGGGTTATGAACTGACTGGGCTCTTCGAGATGTCGATGTGCTAGTGTTGGACACACGACACTAGCTTATAATCCAACATGTTTATTTGAAGCGCTGCTCCAAAAGCTTGTGATTTCAAATAAACCTGTTGGACCATGACCTGGTGTCATGTGACTTCAGATTTTGGGCTAGTTTACAGAAAGCTGGAGTGGGCTGAATAGACTCTTTCTGCTCTGTAACGATTTGGAGAGAACTTTCCACCTTGGGGCTGGAAAATGAAGTCGGATCAGTTCCTGGTCTCCGAACACAACCCCCCCCCCACACACAAACTCATTGGGGGAAATCCCCTTATTTGTTCTGGAGATGGGTTGCCATCCAAAGAAGGATGGCTATGGGGGTGCGGCTGTCGAAGTTGGAGGGCCGGTCAGAGGTCTTGCAGCTGGAAAGGAGGCTCAAACCCAAGAAGGCAGCTCACCACCACCTTCTCAAGGGGGCAACTGGACACAGGCAATAAATGCTGGACCCAGCCAGCATCCCCTGAGTGAGTTAAAAAAAAATCAACAGTGAGAGTGCGTCAGATTGGAGGGAGATTCTCACTAATGTTTTTTGCGTTTATTGAAGAAAAGATTAATTTTGCAACCAGGCCACCCCCCACTGGGAGACATATAGCATATGGAGGGAAAGCATACCACTGAAATATGAATGATATTGTCAGATTGGGCAACAGGATCCATAGACTCCCTACAGTGTGGAAACAGGCCCTTCAGCCCAACGAGTCCTCACCAACCCTCCTAAGAGTATCCCACCCAGACCCATTCCTCTACCCTACTACTCTACATTTATCCCTGACTAATGCACCTAACGTACACATCCCTGAACACTATGGGCAATTTGGCATGGCCAATTCACCTAAACTGCACAGCTTTGGATTGTGGGAGGAAACCCACGCAGAAACGGGGAGAATGTGCAAAATCCACACAGTCACCCGAGGGTGGAATCGAACCCAGGTCCCTGGTGCCGTGAGGCAGCTGTGCTTGCCCAAGGCTGTCTTGCCTTCAATGCGAAGGCACATGGAAGTGTACAGCGTGACTATCTTGGAATAAAATCTGTTCATACGACAGTAGATTTCTTTCAACTGGAGCATGTTCCTCCTTCAGTTTGGGATTAATTTTAAAGTCCCCAGCATTGATCCTAAGAGGAATAGAAACCCCTTCCTTCTGTTCTGAAGTTATGAATGCGATCTTTAAACTGTTAGACAGCAACAAAAGCAAGATTTATGGTGGCCACGTACATTTGTAATCAACCCATTCAGAAATAACACACCTCTGAAGCAGATGGGAGCTGAACCTGGCTTCCTGCCTCAGATTTGTCCAAATAATTGCCATTTCCCTAATGTTTTCACACAGATGTTGATTAATTAGACATGGGGCTTGCTTGGTTTGCGCTCATGATGTAAGTAGGACAGTTTGCATGCTTATTGCTAAGGCCGCAAGCAATTGAACTCGAACAGCTAATCGTCAATGTAGAGACTGGAGAGATTATCCTCGCAGTGAATGCAACGTAACAGAGAATTTACAAAATCTGTTCCTCTCTGTTGAACTTGCGTCATAGTCAGAAACAGTATTTCAATTATCCATTGCAAAACTTAAACTTAACAAGAATTCTTCTAACCTCCGCATAACGTAGCCTCAGGAGGGCTCTTGTGGTGCAGTGGTAGTGTCCATACCTCTGAGCCAAGAGGTCCACTTTCAAGTCTCACTTCCAGAGTTGGGTAACAGAGTTGTAGAACAGACTCATTAGAAAATATCAAAATCGGTACAGGTCTTCCCTGATTTATAAACTCTGGTACTTACAAACACAATCCCACACAGAGCTGTACTTCTAAAGAGCCAACATGTCAACGTTTCCCATTCTTCTGTACAGCTGCTTCATTGTCCTGCATTCTGTTCCGACCTGTGAGCAGACACTAACACCAAACCCATTCACAACTGAGGAACGGCTGCCTGTACAAGGTATAACCCTTCCCACAAGAGTGTTTCTGAGTTTCAACACGGGGAAAAGTAATTGTTTTTGGGTGTTGGTGAATCATAGAGTCATAGAGCACGGAAACAGACCATTCCGTCCAACTCATCTGCACCAATCTGACATTCCAATCTGGCCTAGTTCCATTTGGCCCAGCTCCCTCTAAACCCTTCCTATTCACAAATCCATCCAGATGCCTTTTAAATGTTGTAATTGTACCAACCTCCACCACTTCCTCTGGCAGCTCATTCCATGCACGCACCACGTACTGTATGAAAAAGTTACCCTCAGGTCCCTTGTAAATCTTTCCTCTCTTACCTTAAACCTACGCCCTCTAGTTTTGGATCCTCCTACCCACAGAAAAAGACCATGTCTATTTACCTTATGCTTGCACTCATGATTTTATAAACCTGTATGAGGTCACCTCTCAGCCTCCAATGCTCCAGGGAATACAGCTCCAGCCTGTTCAGCCTCTCCCTGTAGCTCAGACCCTCCAACTCTGGCAACATCCTTGTAAATCTTTTCTGAACCCTTCCAAGTTTCACAACATCCTTCCTATCAAAGGGCAAGGATAGTGGGCAGAAATAGAATAGAGTCATAGAGTCATACAGATGTACAGCATGGAAAAGACCCTTTGGTCCAACCCGTCCATGCCAACCAGATATCCCACCTGCCAGCACCCGGCCCATACCCCTCCAAACCCTTCCTATTCATATAGCTATTCAAATGCCTTTTAAATGTTGCAATTGTACCAGCCTCCACCACTTCCTCTGGCAGCTCATTCCGTACACGTACCACCCTCTGTGTGAAAAAGTTGCCCCTTAGGTCCTTTTTATTTCTTTCCCTTCTCACCTTAAACCTATGCCCTCTAGTCCTGGACTCCCCTGCCCCAGGGAAAAGACTTTGTCTATTTACCCTATCCATGCCCCTCATAATTTTGTAAACCTCAGCCTCTGACACTCCAGGGAAAACATCCCCAGCCTGTTCAGCCTCTCCCCATAGCTCAAATCCTCCAAGCCTGGCAACATCCTTGTAAATCTTTTCTGAACCCTTTCAAGGTTCACAACATCTTTCCCATAGGAAGGAGACTAGAATTGCACACAATATTCCAACAGTAGCCTAACCAATGTCCTGTATAGCCGCAACATGACCTCCCAGCTCCTGTACTCAATACTCTGAAAAGAAAACATACCAAACGCCTTCTTCACTATCCTATCTACCTGTGACTCCACTTTCAAGGAGCTATGAACCTGCACTCCAAGATCTCTTTGTTCAGCAACACTCCTTAGGATCTTACCATTAAGTGTATAAGTCCTGCTAAGATTTGCTTTCCCAAAATGCTGCACCTCTCATTTATCTGAATTAAACTCCATCTGCCACTTCTCAGCCCATTGGCCCATCTGATCAAGGTCCCATTGTAATCTGAGGTAACGCTCTTCGCTGTCCACTACACCTCAAATTTTGGTGTCATATGCAAACTTACTAACTGTACTTCTTATGCTCGCATCCAAATCATTTAGTTAAATGACAAAAATTAGAGGACCCAGCACCGATCCTTGTGGCACTCCATTAGTCACTATCTATTTCGCTACTTTCTATATCTTCCATATCCTTTTCCACAGTAAATACTGATGCAAAATAGTCGTTTAGTATCTCCCCCATTTTCTGTGGCTCCACACAAAGGCCGCCTTGCTGATCTTTGAGGGGCCCTATTCTCTCCCTGGTTATCTTTTATCCTTAATATATTTGTAAAAACCCTTTGGATTCTGCTTAACTCTATTTGCCAAAGCTATTTCATGTCTCCTTTTCACCCTCCTCATTTCCCTCTTCAGTATACTCCTACTGCCTTTATACTCTTCTAAGGATTCACTTGATCTATCCTGTCTATACCTGACATATGCTTCCTTCTTTTTCTGAACCAAACCCTCAATTTCTTTAGTCATCCAGCATTCCCTATACCTACCAGCCTTCCCTTTCACCCTGACAGGAATATACTTTCTCTGGATTCTCATTATCTCATTTCTGAAGGCTTCCCATTTTCCAGCCGTCCCTTTACCTGTGAACATTTGCCTCCAATCAGCTTTTGAAAGTTCTTGCCTAATACTGTCAAAATTGGCCTTTCTCCAATTTAGAACTTCAACTTTTAGATCTGGTCTATCCTTTTCCATCACTATTTTAAATCTAATAGAATTATGGTCGCTGGCCCCAAAGTGCTCCCCCACCTCAGTCACCTGCCTTGCCTTATTTCCCAAGAGTAGGTCAAGTTTTGCATCTTCTCTAGTTGGTACACCCATATACTGAATCAGAAAATTTTCTTGTACACACTTAACAAATTCGTCTCCATCTAAACCCTTAACATTATGGCAATCCCAGTCTATGTTTATACAGTTAAAATCCCCTACTATAACCACCCTATTATTCTTACAGGTAGCTGAGATCTCCTTACAAGTTTGTTTCTCAATTTCCCTCTGACCATTAGGGGGCCTATAATACAATCCCAATAAGGTGATCATCCCTTTCTTATTTATCAGTTCCACCCAAATAACTTCCCCTGGATGTATTTCCAGATGGAATACAATATGGGAAAGTGTGAGGTAATGCACTTTAGTAAGAAGAATAGAGGTGTAAACTATATTTTAAACGGTTTTTCAGAAATTAGAAGCACAGCGGGACTTGCTAGTCCAAGTTCAGGATTCTCTTCAGGATAACATGCAGATTCAGTTGGCAGTTAGGAAGGCAAATGCAGTGTTAGCATTCATTGCGAGAGGGCTAGTAAATAAAAGCAGAGATGTACTACTGAGGCTGTGTGAGGCTCTGGTGAGTCCTCATTTGTGAATATTGTTTTGGACCCTAAGAGAGGATGTGCTGGCCTTGTAAACTTCCTTGAGGAAGTTTACAAGAATAATTCTGGGGGCAATAACTAGGGAGCAACCCTTTAGAGGGAGATTACTGAAATCTTCGTTCTGCCAGCTAGGGCTTAGAAGACATGGAAGGTTTGGGGGTTCCCGATTGTTGGATATCTCTGGTGGGCCACTCAGGAAACACCAATGGTTCTGAATTTCCAGCAAAGAGACTGTTGGTACAGGAATGACCTCCCAGCCAATGGTTTCAGGGTCAGCTGCCGGGCCTTGCTGAAGGATGGAGTGAAAAGAGTGATCACTGAGCTCTCTGAACAATCAGTCACACTTTCAAAACTTGCGAAGCTGCTGTAACAACAATGAATTCAGAGTTCCTTTCACCTCCAAAGACATTTTGCTGCTCCTTCCTGCACTGCTGAACTTTGACAGTGGCCTGCACCATTCAGTCGGGCCGAGTGGCAGGAAATATGGTGACAATCTCATGAACCATGATGAGAATTTAACTTGCAAGCCCTTGCCTGCATGACAATTTAGTTCAGTATGTCTGGTTAATATTGATAGACATCAGCAAAACTAAAGAGCTGATCATCAACTTCAGGAAGCAAGGAGGAGGGCATGTTCCTATCACATGGATAGCAGTGAGTTGAGGGGTGCGTAGGTTGTTATTATATTTTACATTAGGATTAAATCTCGGCACAACATCGAGAGGCAAATGGCCTGTTCTGTGCTGTACTTTTCTATGTTCTATGTTCTATCTACATCAACAGCAGAGGTGGAGATGGTCTAGAGCACCAGGTTCTTAGCAGTGATGATCTCCAACAATCTGTCCTGCACCACTCATGTTGATCAAGAAGGCACAACAATACCTCTACTTCCTCAGGAGGCTAAGGAAATTCAGCATGTCCATAAGGACCCTCACTAACCTTTACAGATGCACCATAAAAAGCATTCCATTTGGATGCATCATGGCTTGGTACAGCAACTGCTCTGCCCAGGACCACAAGAAACCACAGAGAGTTCTGGACACAAAACCCATCCATGGCCCCCATGTACACTTCTTCTTGCTGCAGTAAGGCAGCCAACATCAGCAAAGAGCTCTCCCTCCCCAGTTATAATCTCTTCAAACCTCTTCTGTCAGGCAGACGATACAAAAGCTTAAACATACCAACAGGTTCAAGAACAGCTTTTTCCCCTCTGTTTTTACGTTGATGAATGGACCTCTCAAATTTCAAATCTAATGTTGATCTTGCTTTTGTGCACCTTTTTATTCCTTGCTCTGTTCCATTACCCTGTGATCTTCGTATGTTATGATCTACCTTTTCACTGTACTCAGGTCCGTGACAATAATAAACAAAATCAAATCAAATTAGATCAAATCAAATCAGATCAAGCCATAAGCAGATCTGACAGTATCTGTGGAGAATAAAATGGAGTTAACATTTTGAGTCAAGTACGATTCTTCTTCAGAAATAGATCACACTGGACTCAAAGCGTTAACTCTGTTTCTCTCTCCATGGATGCTATGAGACCTGCTGAGCTTCTCCAGCACTTTCTGATTTCAGATTTCCAACATCTGCAGCACTTTGCTTTTATTCCTTATTCTAATCGGGATAGCAAGCCCCTAAAGGATAGAACTGGAGCCAAACTTTACATACATTATCGGCTTTTGTTTACAGAGGTACACGCTGCAAATATGTCTCTCTAACTCAGAAACACAGTTTCAGTCTGCTCCTTTACATGTGAAATCCCCACTTGATGCCAGAATACAATGAAACATCCAATGAATGCTTAATTAACACTCTCAAGCACATTTCCACCAGCATTCACTTACAGCTGACAGAAATATTAGTCGGAAGAAAATCTAGGGCAGAATATTTTCGGAGAAAAAGAGGAGGAAGTAAAATCCATTGAAACTTCTATAAGGAAACTGGAAAATATATTTGGTATCAAAAATTGTAGAGGAGTATGTGGAAAGACCACAGAATGAAATTAAGGAGGGATTGCTTTTGCAGAGAGCTGGTGCTGAAATGTGAGATTTTCTGGTGCTGTGTGTAACAACGCTGTAGGGAAAACTCCTGTTTAATTTTTGTCAACAAATAGTTTAATAGTGAGATAGTTAGTATGGTACAATGCTTGTTTGAGTTATCGGTTCTTTCCAGAGCTGTCATTATCACATGATTTCAC
>NC_057738.1:35669426-35674981 GCF_004010195.1 Chiloscyllium plagiosum
TGATTGCACAAGCTTGGAAATGTATAAATCCTCAATTGGATGTTAGGTGGAAGGTTTATTTTATGTTTGACGTCCAGTTAGTAGAACATACCACATGTGTTGCTGCTACTCAGTTGTATAGCACCATGAGCCAGCTAGCTTCACCTGTTGTTCAAATCTCAAGGGAGCTTCTCCTTCCAGGGGAACCTGAGGTTGGCTGGATACTTCTCAGGCCTGGAAGTAGCAGCCTTAGGTCCATTTGTGACTGCAAGAGGTGCACAGCGAGCAATAGTCTGACCAAGATGGCCATTAACTGACAAAGGGTTGGCTTGGTGGTTAGCACTGCTGCCTCACGCTGCCAGGGACCCAGGTTCGATCCCTGCTTTGGGCAACTGTCTGTGTGGAGTTTGCACATTCTTCCCTGTGCCTGCGTGGGATTCCTCCCACAATCTAAAGATGTGCAGGTCAGGTGAATTGGTCATGCTAAATTGCCCGTAGTATTAGGTGCATTAGTCAGGGGTAAATATAGGGTAGGGGAATGGTACTCTTCATGGCTTGTTTCCCATGGGCGGCACAGTGGCTCAGTGGTTAGCACTGCTGCCTCACGGTGCCAGGGTCCCAGGTTCGATTCCAGCTTCAGGCGGCTGTCTGTGTGGAGCTTGCACGTTCTCCCCGTGTCTGTGTGGGTTTCCTCTGGGTGCTCCGGTTTCCTCCCACAGTCCAAAAATGTGCAGGTTAGGTGAATTGGCCATGCTAAATTACCCATAGTGTTAGATGCAATAGTCAGAGGGAGGTGGGTCTGGGTGGGTTTCTCTTCGGAGGGTCGGTGTGGGCTTGTTGGGCCGAAGGGCCTGTTTCCACACTTTGGGGAATCTAACCTAAGCTAATTAACCCTTTCGCTTTAACTCTGGCACCAAGTTTACTCAGGAAGCAAGTGGCTCAGCTTGACAATCTTTTATGAAATTAGCAATAAGGACAATACAGTGCAGTATCTGAAGGAGTCACACCATGAGTTGTGACCAAGTGAAGGTGCTCAAGCAGTCAGCTAAAGTAGAAAGACCATCAGCAGCTTTCTCAACTCGCACATCAAGGAGAGGGAACATGAAGTTGCCTCATTTCAAAGGTGGAAAAGTTTATTTAATCCCGTCAGTATAACGGGTATTCCTGGGGAAATATTGAAAAAAGTAATTGGTTTCATAAAAGGAATTTTTGTACAAATTGTACAATTGGTAATGGACTTATTTACCAATCAATGACAAGTCAGACACGACTTTCTTATGAGTCACATTGTTCACTGTACTCAAACACGGGTTTTTCTGGAGCGTCTCTGCAAAAGGAGAGACCGAATGAGAATCTGAACTCTTGAACTCCATTTACAGGCAGGACATTAATTCGATTTGAGTGAGGATTAGAAGCAGGTTTGAATCATACATGGCAAAATATGAATTTAATTGATTCAAAGTTAAAGATGCAGGGTGGATGTCATTCTGAATGCAGGTTTGATATTGTACAGGAAGGTTTTATTTTTAATTTGCTTTAGATGATGGCTGTGACATGGGACCAATGTTATTCTCAAGTGTAACCACACTGAAATGGTCTCAGAATAGATAGATAATTGCATTTGGTGTTCCAGTCTGTTAACACACAAGGAAGACGTCAACAAATTATTTCTGTGACACTGATTATCAGTTGTGAACCTTCTTGTGCTGCAGATGAATAATGAATGGAGCTTCATTGATTAAAAATTGAGTTAGGGCCAGTATCTCTAATCTATAGTTATAAATTGCACATGATCAAAAACAACTAATTTGTGTCAGATGTGGATGTCCTTTAAACAACTGTACAAGATGCATCCACAGCAATCACATGGATATATTTCCCAGTCCCTATGCAAACAAGAATGAGGGCAGCATGGTGGTTCAGTGGTTAGCACTGCTGCCTCATAGCGCGAGGGACCCAGGTTGATTCCAGCCTCGGGTGGAAAGGTCAATTACAAGCAGACACAGGCTCAAGGAGCAAGGGGGAAAGTCTAAAAGAGATGTGCAAGGCAAGTTTTTCACACAAAGGATGGTGAGTGCCTGGAATGTGTTGCCAGAGGAGGTGGTGGAACTAGACACAAAGGCAGCATTCAAGAAACACCTGAATGAATACATGAATTGTAAAGGAATAGAGGGGTACGGATCCTGTAAGTGAAGACTGTTTTAGTATGGAAGGGCAAGATGTGTCAGCGCAGGCTTGGAGGGCCGAAGGGCTTGTTCCTGTGCTGCATTGTTCTTTGTTCTTATATATCTCAGTTAGATCTCCTATCATTCTTCTAAACTTGAGCAATTATAGGTCTAAATTGCTCAATCTTTCTTCATAAAACAAGCCTTTTGTCTCTGGAATTAATCTGGTAAACCTCCTCCTCTTCTCCAATACAACTACACCCTGCCTCAAGTCAGGGAACCAAATTTATATCGAGTACTCCAGGTTTAGTCTCACTAATGTCTCGTACAATTGCAGCAAGTTTACCCTTCGTGTATATTCTATTCCTTTAACAATAAGTTCAAAACTTCCATTTGCCTTCCTTATTACCTGCTGTACCTGCATGCTGGCTTCTTGTGGTTCCTACATGAGGTCGCTCAGATGCCGTTAATGATGTGAATCACTGCTTTGCCACCCTGGAGCAGACATCTGTCTCACAGCTGGGGAGATGGATAGACAACAGGACCTGGCTGATGTGCCACCCCAGCACTTTAGCAGCTCCTCACCCGGATACAATTCTGGCCAAAGATTAGAAACAGCTGCCAAGTTTTTCTAGGATGGGTGAGGACAGATTTAATAGTCCCCTCCCACCTTTGTGCATTCCACCCTCCCCAATAACGAGCCAATGTAACCTGCACCAAATACAATAAACAGTATTTTATTGTTCAGACAAGTGTCTCTTCTTGTGATGACTCGCTAGTGTTTCATCTCTGCCACGGTTAACTAGACAGATGCATATAAATTTGGGTTCCCTGACTTGAGGAGGGATATAGTTGTATTGGAGTCAGTTCAGAGGATGTTCACTTGATTAGTTCCAGGGGGATTAGATTCCCTACATTATAGAAACAGGCCCTTTGGCCCAACAAGACCATGCCAACCCTCCAAAGAGTAGCTCACCCAGACCCATTCCCCTACATTTACCCCTCACTAATGCACCGAACGCTATGGGCAATTTAGTATAGCCCATTCACCTAACCTGCACATCTTTGGATTGTGGGAGGAAACCGGAGCACCCAGAGGAAACCCAAACAAACACAGGGAGAATGTGCAAACTCCACACAGACAATCATCCGAGGCAGGAATCGAACCTGGGTCCTTGTGCTGTGAGGCAGCAGTGCTAACCACTGAGCCACCGTGCCACCTTAAAAGGCTTGTTTTATGAAGAATGTAAAAGGTGACATCTTACCCCTACTATTTGCAGGTAGCAGTTAGTTCCAGGGAATATATGGCAGTCCAGTACCTGATCCCCCTACATGGAGAATCAGCAGCTTTGGCAGTGCCTACTGCTGAGAGTGTGCCAATCAAAGAGAAGGGCCATGGGAGGAAGCTGTCCTCCTAAAGAAGTGAGTGGGCTCTGGGGGCAGCCATTGTCAATGGGAGGCTCCTCTGTCGACCACAGTGTGCCAGGACGAAGGTCCTTCCTTTCTCTGAATCCACCAGGAGGCCTTTCAGAGCTTTAACTACCTGCTTACAGCATGTGGACATCTCTGGCCAGGCCCATCTCAAACTGCCCTCGAGAAAGTGACCAGGAGCTTCTTGAACTGCTATAGCCCTTGAGGTGTAAAGACACCCACACTGCGGTTAGGGAGGGAGTTCCAAAATTCTGCCCCAGCGACACTGCAGGTCAGGATGGTGAGTGGCTTGGAGGGGAACTTGCAGGGGATGATGCTCCCATGTTTCTGCTGTCTTTGTCCTTCTATGTGATGGAGATCGCAGGTTTGGAAGGCGCTGTCGAAGGAGCCTTGGTCAATTGCTCTGCTGCATCTTGTAGATGGTAAACACTGCTGCGATTGTGTGTCACTGGTGAAGGGAGTGTACTTAGAGGCCAGCGCAGTGCCCAGGTTGCTGAGGGCCTGGCCAGCATTGGTGAAGTGCCAGTAGCGGTAGGAGGTCGTTAAATGGCCAATTAAATGGCCCAATTGCCCTCTGGGAATGAAGGGCATTATCATCTTGCCAATGCTGGTGAAATGCCATAGCAGTCCATTTCATGTCACTGACCCTCCCACAACCTCCACAGCCAATCCCTTGTGAGAGGGCTGGTTAAAATCCGTCCTTATAGCGTCACCTGCAAACTGATTTTGAGAAGGATTTGATGATCAAAGGACTCTGTACCTTCAGTATCTTCAACCGAGGGAGAAGGGTCTCATCAGACAGGGTCCACCTCTGGATCTTGTGGACATTGCTGGGACACAGCAGCTAACAAGAAACAGACCAAAAGTGACCCAGTTCGAGGTTTCAAAGATCGGTGTACAGTGGATTCCTCCCAGGCCCTGGGATATGGTGAGAAATTTGGGAGAGTTGTTTGAGAGTTCAGGTGAGACATTTCTTCAATGGTAAGAGCAACAATTACTGTTCTCCAAAAGAATCCTGGATGTTAAGGCAAAGTCCTGACTAGTGAATGGCAAAAGGCCCATTCATGGGAATTACTGTTCATCCTCACACTGATTATGACTTCGCATTGCCTCATTAATATTGACACTTCCATATCCATGCCCCAGTGAAAGTCACAATGTGAAAGTCAAAGTGGGTGCCCCTAGTGTCTCCAGCTTTCGCTCCTCCAGGCTACAACCTCGGTCGCTGGACACCAGTATCTCGGGAGGAGAAAGTGAGGTCTGCAGATGCTGGAGATCAGAGCTGAAAATGTGTTGCTGGAAAAGCGCAGCAGGTCAGGCAGCATCCAGGGAACAGGAAAATCGACGTTTCGGGCATAAGCCCTTCTTCAGGAAAGACTTGCGCCCACACCTCCCCCCTCACCTCCCTCCAAGGCCCCAAAGGAAACTTCCATATCCGCCACAGATTCACCTGCACCTCCACACACATCATCTATTGCATCCTCTGCACCCGATGTAGCCTCCTCTATATTGGGGAGACAGGCCGGCTACTTGCGGAGCGTTTCAGAGAACACCTCTGGGACACCCGGACTAACCAACGCAACCACCCTGTGGCTCAACACTTCAACTCCCCTTCCCACTCCACCAAGGATATGCAGGTCTTTGGACTCCTCCATCATCAGACCACCACAAAATGACGGTTGGAGGAAGAGCGCCTCATCTTCCGCCTAGGAACCTTCCAACCACAAGGGATGAACTCGGATTTCACCAGTTTCCTCATTTCCCCTCCCCCCACCTTGTCTCAGTCAAATCACTGACTGAACTGGTCCTCACCCTGAACAACTTCTCTTTCCAATCCTCCCACTTCCTCCAAACCAAAGGAGTAGCCATGGGCACCCGCATGGGCCCCAGCTATGCCTGCCTCTTCGAGGATATGTGGAACAGTCCATCTTCCGCAAGTACACTGGCACCACCTCCCACCTTTTCCTCCACTACATCGAT
>NC_057738.1:35675729-35681908 GCF_004010195.1 Chiloscyllium plagiosum
TTTAGAGCTGGAAATGTGTTGCTGGAAAAGCGCAGCAGGTCAGGCAGCATCCAGGGAACAGGAGAATCGACGTTTCGGGGATAAGCCCTTCTTCAGGAATGAGGAAAGTTTGTCCTGCAGGCTAAGATAAAAGGTAGGGAGGATGGACTTGGAGGGGCTTTGGAAATGCGATAAACGCCCTTCCCCCAAGTCCCTTCTCCCTACCTTTTATCTTAGCCTGCTGGACAAACTTTCCTCATTCCTGAAGAAGGGCTTATGCCCGAAACGTCGATTCTCCTGTTCCCTGGATGCTGCCTGACTTGCTGCGCTTTTCCAGCAACACATTTTCACCAGTATCTCAGGGCTCACTCTATGTGCAGTGACTGCACATACTTCATGTCCATGGACCATAAGACAATAAGACATAGCAGCAGAAATTAGGTCATTCAGCCCATCAAATCTGCTCTGCCATTCAATCATGGTTGATACGTTTCTCAACCGCATTCTCCCGCCTTCTCCCCATAACTCTTGGTCCCCTTGACAATCAAGAATCTGTCTATCTCAGTCTTAATTACGCTCAATGACCTTGCCCCCCACAGTCTCCTGTGGCAGTGAATTCCATAGATTCAACACCCGCTGGCAGAAGAATTTTCTCCTTATGAACCCTGGCATCTGACACGTGCCAATCCACCACCCCTTCATGCCACATCGCTGACTCCCTTACAGTCTGCTTCATCAGTTCGTGACTGCATTTGGAAGGCACCAATACTTCTCATTGTGATGCTGCTGCAAGGACTGCTCACTTGGTCTCTTACTGATCACTCACTTGGTGCCTACCTGGATTCTTAAAGCATCCCTACCTTGCCTTGTGGTACTTTGACCACTTAGGCACGTAGTGCTTCTGCCTTGCCTTTTAGCACTGACACTAAGCCAGAAGATTAGTCCTGGTTGTCAGCAGTGATCACTCAAGGGGGTGCACATGTTGCTGTCTGACAGTGTGCAATGCCAATCCCATACCCGCATTATGTAAGCAGCATACACGCCAAACGCCCTGCACGTGGTTTAAGCAAATGGCCGTGTCGCAAAGTCTAAGAGGTATAGTCACAGACAAAATAAAGTTAGTCATGGGATTCCCAAAAGTGTAAGCCAAGGGCATCCTTAGATATCAGTCCGGGGACTTGGACACACTCACTTGGGGTGGTCAGTGTCAGGATCCTTCCCTCTAGGAAGTGAGCAGCCTAATTTCAGGCACCCCACAACCTGTCTTGGCTGTTTTCAGCCAGTTGTGGGCTACCTTTTCCTAGACTGAGGGAAAGGGAGGGGTTTAAGGGATATAAAGGTGGGCGGCACAACTATTGGTGCAGCTGCAGGTGGGGGAGGGGTGCTGAGATGTTCTGAGGCAGCATAGAGCTCACTAAGGCCATCCAGGGCCTGTGGATGGGTAAGGGTGAGGGAGGAAGGGTGTTGTAGGGAAGAGTGAGAGTGGTAGACCATGAGCCTTAGCAGGAGCTGAGGCCAGGACCAAGTTAAATTGAGTGTGAGGTGGTAGAGAAAAGATAGTTGTACTCAGTGGTGGCATGGAGAGGGTAATAGACCTTCTTCCAAAACTCTGGGCATTTGTCTGGTTTGTGGAGACCTTACTGACCAGGACAGTCTTGAACCAGGCTGGCAGGGTCTGGTGCCGTGACCTCCTCAGCCAGTCCTGAGGGAAGAGGATTTTCGTCACCTCCCCCCCTCTCCCCCCCTCCATCTACCAGGATTTCCAAATCCCTTTTCACAAAGCATGGGCACCAATTTCCTGCCGTGTCCATCTCCATGGCCGGCAGAAATGTCACGGACTGAGCAGGGCAGCTCCACATCTTGTCCGGATACACAGTGGCCTTTGAAGGGTGCCACTGGTGCCAGGGATCCTGAGATCTTCCAGCCGTGATAGCATGGGATGAGGGCAAAGGGGTCACCAAAGGGGTGTTGTAGTTTTGGGACAATCGTGTTGGCAAACCTGTTGGGTCTCATGATGAGAAATCCTCCCTCAAACCCAGTGAAAGTGACACTTTGCCTCGAAATAGTAATATTCAGCCACGTTAACTTTCAAGGTGAAATGAGGAGAGCAATGGCGTGAGTGTCAGCGATAAACCCATCTGGTTCACTAATGCTTCAGGGAGAAACCACTGTCCTTACCAGAGCTAGCTTATGTGTGAGGGGGAAGTGAGGCCTGCAGATTAGAGTCACGATGATGATCCTGATGAAGGGCTTTTGCCCAAAACATTGACTCTCCTGCTCCTCGGATGCTGCCTGATTTGCTGTGCTTTTCCATCACCACGCTCTCGACTCTAGCTTACATGTGAGTCCAGACCCACAGCAATGTGGTTGATTTTTAACCATCTTCTGAAATCATCTAGCAAGCCGCTCAGATCAAGGGCAATTAGGGATGGGCAAGAAACATTGGCCCCTTCCAGCGATGTCTCCATCCCATGAATAAATAAAAGGAAGGAGCTGGCAGAATTTCAAGCCATCACCAGTTTAGTGTGAAATTAAGATTTAAACTTGGGAGAGTTTAACACCAACAGGAACAGAACGACATGTGTGGAGTTTGAGCGGAGCAAGAATAAAAATCGGTTTTCCGATAAAATCTGAGAACCTTCTATGGTCCAAGGATCCAAGCCCTGGCAACAAAAAAAGAAGGATTGCGGAGAAAACACTGGGAAGTGAAAAGAGGGCAAGAGAGAGCAGACAAAGAGGCTCCTGTGGCACAGACAGTCTCACACAGGGCACCTCACACCTTCAATGCATTATCTGGGCCAACATGACACCAATTGCTAAAGTTCACTTGAGAATGTAACTTTAAAAAAGTTTTGCGATTGACATGTGAAAGAACTGAAGCCAACATGTTCATTCTAAAAGATGACAGAGTTAACAAACAATCCAGGTCTTTTTCAATGTGGAGTTTCAGTTACATCACACTGTAAACCTTTGCTATAAATTCTGTGTCTTACCATCTTATACTTCGCACCCACCTGATGAAGGAGCAGTGCTCTGAAAGCTCGTCCTTCCAAATAAACCTGTTGGACTATAACCTGGTGTTGTGTGATTTTTAACTTTGTCCACCACCCCAAAAAAAGTTTGTTTATGTTATGGTCAAAGGCCAAACTGAGATAAGTTTAAAAATCAATCATTCCAAGCAAACTATAAAAATACAAAAGAACTGGTGAAGACAGAGTAAAGTAATATATAATCCTTTGGTTCAGATGTGTACATTTTGAGGCTGAAAGTTCAAGATGGTTTACTGTATGGATGAGATATGACATTGGATCATTTATCAAACCTGATTCAAAGGGAAACATTGAGAAATCTGAGAATACGTGACAGTTAAAAAGGAGCCTTAAATAACACCCAATCACAAGCAACTGAAGCAAGTGCAGAAAACCAAGATCCTGAGGCTGATAAGGATTGAACTGAAAAGAACATTTTTGAATGTTCAGACACAATGAACAAGAGGTGCAGCCAAACAGGGGGATGTGGAAAATCCATACAGTTTGACAAGAAAGCAATGTAAAGCAGCAGATAAGGCCACAGCCAAAGAAGCTTTGTAAAGAGAACAAAACTGTTAGCTCAAAAGATGTCAGAACAATTCGAGGAGCTGCAGAAATCAATCCATTCCAACTGAGTCCCCAGACACCGCCTGTGGAAACACTTTTGAAAGTAAATGCAAACAAACGCAGCAGAGACGAATCATCCAGCAGTGTCTTATACAATGCAAGCCACACAAGTGTTCAGTGTGGATGCTGGAGGATCACAGCGTATGCTTGCTGCTGCCATTGCTAAGCCTCTGGTGCTGGGTAATGATGGAGTGATGGAAGGTGAACATCTCAGCTCCCCTTTCTGGTTGGTAGTTCACTTATGATGTTTTTCTAATGCACAACTGACGATATATTCAGAAAGGGGCAGATAAACTTGTACAGCGACAAAAGTAAGCAGGAATATGGACACTGCAGATCTGTAAGGGGTGAACTTTAAGGTTATCAATAAACACATGTGTCTTTGAAACACCATGGGCAAGGATGAAGAACTGATAAAGAGGAAATTGAGGAAAGGCAAGGACAGAATTCTTGTGCTTCCGGCAATATTTGGGGATCCAAAATGTTGGCTTTGATATTAACCCAACCAGCAAGAGGATGGGTAACAGACAGCAATCTCAGATCTGAGGCTTGCCCATCTCTCTGAGCATCATCTGGTCATTTAGCTGCTCAGTACCAGAGGTCAGACCAGCAGAGCAGGCGGTGAGTGGGTGGCTGGGAGTGAAGTTGGACTGAGGGTGCCAATGGGCTCTGAGGGGCTAGGAGGTGAATCCCAAAATAGCACTGTCATGGCATTTGCTTATTTTCTTTCTAAACCTTAACACTGGACTGGTAATCCAGAGATCTTGGTAGTGTGCTGGGGACCTGGGTTCATATCCAGCCATGGCAGATGGCGGAATTTTAAATCAATAAAAATATCTGGAATCAAGAATCTAATGATGACCATGAATCTGTTGGCGATTGTCAGGAAAAACCCATCTGGCTCACTATTATCCTTTAGGGAAGGAAAGTGCTGTCCTTTTCTGGTCTGGTCTACATATGACTCCGGACCCACAGCAATGTGGTTGCCCGCTGGGCAATTAGGGATGGTAATAAATGTTGGCATAGCCAGCGACACCCACATCATATGAATATAACAAATACTTGGTGACTTCTCAATAAGTTCACTTGCTGTCCCTCTCTGGAGTGAGTCATGGCATCCCAATGTGCATTCACCAGAGACATTCCCCCCACAAAACCATGAGGATGAAATACTAGGCCAGTGGGAGTGGAATGGGAAACATGATAATTGTATTTCAATTACTTCGGACAGACTGTGAAGAATTGAATCTTCCCCAGCTGTTCACAAAGGAACAAACTTGTTCTTTGCCATTGTCAAATCAATTGTAAGGAATAGAAACATGGGTGGAAATAAACAATGTGACAAATAGGTTATAGCCATTGAACATTACATGCTTAAGGTCGTGTTCAGCAATCCAGGCGCGTGGACTTATAATTCAGTGCAGCTGGGTTCAAATTTGCAGCAAAGCTGTTTAGGAAGGTGACTTTGGCTTAACGAAACTGTGGAGCTGGTGTTTGTATTACAGATAAGTGGTGGGTGGGCAGATAGATTGAAATGAATCAAAACTCAGCAGCTTGTGTTAATTCATTCTTAAGAACTATTGGCTTCTTGTGACAATCCAACTGGTTTTACTACGGGACCCAAACCATTAACACTGCTTTCTCTTCACAGATGCTGCCAGATATGCTGAGTTTTTCTAGCAATTTCTGTTTGTGTTTCTAATTTCCAGCATCTGCAGTTCTCAGTTTTTTATTGTTAACATCTTGAATGTTAACATCTTGTAATTAGGTAACTGTTGTATATTTCCCCGTTTCCATCATTGCTGTGATGATAATGGCTCAAACGTTCGGTATACCGATTCTAGATAGCTCATTTCAGGTTCACGTTACCAATAAAATGTCAATCTTCTCAATCAATAACTCCTTCTGGGGCACCCTGGCAAGTAGTAATGGACAATTCACATTGATGTTGCCAACATTTCAGGAAAGAAATGACCTCAGTATAATGATTGGAACCTGGAGCTTATTGACTACGAGATCCTTGATTTGGGTCATTAACCTTGACCAATTAGGTATGCTCTGGTTAACAGATATAAGCAGGAGAGGTGGTCGAAAGGTGTGTCAGGGCGGACCGAGAACTGGAAGGGGCATGGGGTGGACCGAGAACCGGAAGGTGGGTAGGGGCGGGCTGCCTTAGAGTGGTCGGAAGGTGGGAGGGGCGGGGGCTTGTTGGGTCTGTATTGTCTGCACTTTTGTATGTAACGGTATTGTCTAATGTACAAATGTCATTGTCACTGTCTTGTCACACGTGGAACTGGGATTTGAGGTTTGCCCTCCTCTCCCTGTAAAATGGTTGAACAGTAGGGTTCGGGGCCTAGCTTTGCTGCTCCCCTCCCTTGTAAAACTGCTGTCTTTCGTGTACAGCTGTCAATGTTTTTTGTAAAAAAAAAACAAACAGGACTGTAACCGGAAGGTGGGTAGGGGTGGGCTTCCTTAGTGGTCGGAAGGTGGGAGGGGCGGGGGCTTGCTGGGTCTGTATTGTCTGCACTTTTGTATGTAATGGTA